>NC_081398.1:3857884-3872215 GCF_030684315.1 Stegostoma tigrinum
AACTAACCTAGTCCCATTTGCCAGCATTTGGCCGCCCTATTCCTCAAAACCTTTCCCATTCAAGTGCCTGTCCAAGTGTCTCTTAAAAATTGCATCTGCCAGAGATTTCTAACAGGCTTGTCAAGTACAACCTCCCTCTGATGAAGCCATCCTCACTTAGGCCTATTTTCCCATGCACTTCCCTAGTATTGGGCTCTAAATTCTTATCAACGAATGAGGTCCAGATAACTGGCCTAGTTTCTTGACTTCTTCCTCCCCCCACTTCTTAAACAGGGGTGTTAGATTAGCCATTTCCCATTGAAATCAAAGCAGATCTCGAGAGGAGCGCCTAGGGGATGTTCTCCCTCAAATTGTTATACAATCATGGAGTTGTACAGCACAGAAACAGACTCTTCAGTCCAACTCATCCATGCTGACCAGATATCCTAAATTAGTCCCATTTGCCAGTGTTAGGCCCATCTCCCTCTAAACCCCTCCTATTCATGTACCCATCCAGATGCCTTTTAAATGTTGTACCAGCCTCCACCCACTTCCTCTGGCATCTCATTCCATACACACACCACAGTCTGCATGAAAAGGTTGCCCCTCAGGTCCCTTTTAAATCTTTCCCACTCACCTAATTCCTCCTCCTCCACCGTGTCTGCTCCCAGGATCGGGTGTTCCACTCCCGAACGACCCAGATGTTCTCTTATTTCAAAGACCCGCTTCAAAAATGCTCTCGACCGCATCTCTTTGTTTCCTGCACATCTGCCCTCACATCCCCTCCCCACAAAGACAGAATCCCCCTTGTCCTCACATATCACCCCACTAACCTCTGTATCCAATGTATCATTCTCCGTCACTTCTGCCACCTGCAATCTGACCCCACAACCAAAGACATGTTTCCCATCCCACCCCTATCTGCCTTCCATAGGGACCGGCCTCTCTGTGACTCCTTCGTCCGCTCCACACTCCCCACTCGCCCCACCGCCCCCGGCACCTTTCACTGCAACCACAGAAAGTGCTACACCTGCGCCTACCCCTCCCCCCTTGCCTCAATTCATGGCACAAAACTAACCTTCCACATTAGACAGAGGTTCACCTGCACATCCATCAACGTGGTCTACTACATCCGCTGCTCCCAAAGTGGGGTCTGCTACATCGGTGAGACCATGTGGAGGCTCAGAGACTGTTTTGTAGAGCATCTGCGCTCTGCTTGTGACAAATGACAACACCTTCCAGTTGCGAATCACTTGAGTTCCCTCTCCCCCTCCCTGGGTGACATGTCCATCTTGGGCCACTTCCAGTGTCACAATGATGCCACCTGCAAACTAGAAGAGCAGCAGCTCATATTCTGCCTCAGGACCTTACAACCCACTGGCCTCAGTGTGGACATTACTTGTTTCAAAATCCCCCCACCCCGCTTCATCCCATGACCAACCCTCCCTGTCATCCCTGCCCTCTTGACCTGTCCGTTTTCTCTCCCACCTATCCGCTCCTCCCACCTCACTGACCAATCCCTACCTCTGCCAACCTGCACTCATCTATCACCATCCCACCTACCTTCCCCACCTCCACCCCTCCTCTCTCTATTCATTATGGAGCTCCCTTCCACCTCCCCCATTTCTGAAGACGGGTCCTGACCTGAAACGTCAGCTTTCCTGCTCCTCTGATGCTGCCTGGCTTGCTGTGCTCCTCCAGCTCTACAGTGTGTTATCTCTGACCCCAGCATCTGCAGTTCTCCAACTTAAACCTGTGCCCGTCTAGTTTTGGACTCCCCCACCCTGAGGAAAAGACCTTGGCTATTCACCCTATCTATGCCCCTCATGATTTTATAAACCTCTGTAATGTCACCCCTCAGCCCCTGACGCTCCAGGGAAAATAGCCCCGGCCTATTCAGCCTCTCCCTGTAGCTCAAACCCTCCAACCCCGGCAACATCCTTGTAAATCTTTTCTGAGCCCTTTCAAGTTTAACAACATCCTTCCTGTAGCAGGGAGACCAGAATTGAACGCGGTATTCCGAATGTGGCCTAATCAATTTCCTGTACAAGATGTGGAGGTACCGGCGTTGGGAATGGGTCGGGACATTGTCAGAAATCACACAACACCAGCTTAGAGTCCAACACAAGCTTTCGGAGCCTCAGTCCATGTTAGTGAGAGAGACAGTATCAGACAGAGAATTTATAAGTAACATATCAAAGGGCCACGCTACTGATGATGTACTAAACAAACCTAAGATGCCGATAAATCTTTAATCAGTTCGAAGGGTTTATTCCTCAGTCGTGTGACCCTTAAATCTTTTACTGATTAACAGCATCTTAGGTTTGTTTAGTACATCCTCATCAGTAGCGTGGCCCATTGGTCTTTTACTTATAAAATCTGTGTCTGATACTACCTCTCTCACTAACATGGACTGACGCTCCGAAAGCTTGTGTTTTCAAATAAACCTGCTGAACTATAAGGTGGTGTCGTGTGATTTCTGACAATGTCCTTGTACAGCAGCAACGTGACCTCCCAACTGCAAGACTCCTCAGGCAGGAAGTTGTAGCCTTGGGGAGAATGTAGAAGTGTTTCTTCATTCATGGATTGTACTGGCTATGTTCACATTTATTGCTGCATGCCCTTGATGGTGAGCTGCCTTCTTGAGCTTGGACAGGTTTTGGTATTTTGGAATACCCACTTTGCTTTAAGGAGGGAATTCCAGGCTTTTCACTCAGGGAAAGATGGAACGGTGATATATTTCCAAATCATGACAGTGTGTGACTTTGAAGTTGTGTTCCCGCGTACATTGCAGGGACTGGAGGGTTGAGATCCAAGGAGAGGCTGGATAGGCTGGGTCTTTAATCCCTGGAGCATCGGAGACTCAGGGGTCACCTTAGAGAGGTTTATTAAACTAGGAAGGCCACTGATAAGCTGAATAGCAAAGGTCTTTTTCTTTTTTCAGGGGAGTCCAAAACTAGAGGGGCTCATGTTGGGAAAAGATTTAAAAAAGGAGCAACTTTTTCCACACAGAGGGTGCGTACGTGTATGGAACGAGCTGCCAGAGGAAGCGGTAGAGGCTGGTACAACACTTAAACACACATTTGGACAGGTACAGGGATCGGAAAGGGTTGGAAGGATATGGGCCAAATGCAGGCAAACGGGACTAGTTCATTTTTGGGAAACCTGGTTGCCATGGACGAGTTGGGCCGAAGGGTGTGTTTCCGTGCTGTGTCACTCTATCTCCTGCTGACTTTGTGCTACTGGGTGGTGGGGGTAAAGGGTTTGGAACATGCTTTCGAAGGAGCGTTGGTGCTGCGCACATTATTGATGTTGCCAATGCGTGTCAGAGATGAAGCTCCTTCAAGCTGCACTGCCATGGAATTGTTTGCAATCGAGCCTGGGTTTATTCATTTGTGGACAGTTTACTAGACACACCCCTCCTCAGAGAATGGGGTATTGGCCTTCAAATTCCTCTTTTCCTCAGTGTTTATACAGTGAGGAGTATATTAAAAGTGTTGCTATTGTGCTGGCCATGGAGAAATGCAGGCTCCCACTTTCTCCACACCAAAAGTGTGATAAAGACCCAGATCTTCAGGGATTTTCGGGATGTTGAGTGAGGGATAAATATTATCCCAGAACACTAGGGAAAAGGCCTTAGTCCATTGCTTGGAAAGAATGTTCGTGTTCATTACCAACCATTCTCAGTTTAATACCTTATCTAATGCTTGCACCTCTAACTGAATGGCACACTCCACCAGATGTAAAGGATAACAGCAACTGGAAATTGTAAGAGGAGAGGAACACTTCATTCATAACATCTACCACTGGGTCTCGAATTGACGTAAATCAATCCAAGTCAGTACAACCTTGGCAAAAGTAGAAAATGTACAACGAGATCAGCTGTGAATATGCAAAGATGTGAGGAAGGAGCAAGAGTGGACTACACAGAACCTCAATACCTCACGGTGCAAGGGACCCGGGTTCGATCCCACCCTCGGATGACTGTCTGTGTGGAATTTGCACATTCTCCCTGTGTCTGCGTGGGTTTCCTCCGGGTGCTCTGGTTTCCTCCCACAGTCCAAAGATGTGCGGGTTAGGGTGGGTTGGCCATGCTAAATTGTCCCATAGTGCCCAGGGATGTGCGGGTTAGGGTGGGTTGGCCGTGCTAAATTGACTCGTAGTGCCCAGGGATGTGTGGGTTAGGGTGGATTGGCCGTGCTAAATTGACTCGTAGTGCCCAGGGATGTGCGAGTTAGGGTGGATTGGCTGTGCTAAATTGTCCCATAGTGCCCAGGGATGTGTGGGTTAGGGTGGATTGGCCGTGCTAAATTGTCCCGTAGTGCCCAGGGATGTGTGGGTTAGGGTGGGTTGGCCGTGCTAAATTGTCCCGTAGTGCCCAGGGATGTGTGGGTTAGGGTGGGTTGGCCGTGCTAAATTGACTCGTAGTGCCCAGGGATGTGCGAGTTAGGGTGGATTGGCCGTGCTAAATTGTCCCGTAGTGCCCAGGGATGTGTGGGTTAGGGTGGGTTGGCCGTGCTAAATTGTCCCGTAGTGCCCAGGGATGTGTGGGTTAGGGTGGGTTGGCCGTGCTAAATTGACTCGTAGTGCCCAGGGATGTGCGGGTTAGGGTGGATTGGCCGTGCTAAATTGTCCCGTAGTGCCCAGGGATGTGTGGGTTAGGGTGGGTTGGCCGTGCTAAATTGACTCGTAGTGCCCAGGGATGTGCGGGTTAGGGTGGATTGGCCGTGCTAAATTGTCCTGTGGTGCCCAGGGATGTGCGGGTTAGGGTGGATTGGCCGTGGGAAATTGTCCCGTAGTGCCCAGGGATGTGCGGGTTAGGGTGGATTGGCCGTGCTAAATTGTCCCATAGTGCCCAGGGATGTGCACGTTAGGGTGGGATTGGCCGTGCTAAATTGTCCTGTAGTGCCCAGGGATGTGCAGGTTAGGGTGGATTGGCCATGCTAAATTGTCCCGTAGTGCCCAGGGATGTGCGGGTTAGGGTGGGTTGGCCGTGCTAAATTGTCCTGTAGTGCCCAGGGATGTGCGGGTTAGGGTGGATTGGCCGTGCTAAATTGTCCCATAGAGCCCAGGGATGTGTGGGTTAGGGTGGATTGGCCGTGCTAAATTGTCCCATAGTGCCCAGGGATGTGTGGGTTAGGGTGGGTTGGCCGTGCTAAATTGACTCGTAGTGCCCAGGGATGTGCGAGTTAGGGTGGATTGGCCGTGCTAAATTGTCCCATAGTGCCCAGGGATGTGTGGGTTAGGGTGGATTGGCCGTGCTAAATTGTCCCGTAGTGCCCAGGGATGTGTGGGTTAGGGTGGGTTGGCCGTGCTAAATTGTCCCGTAGTGCCCAGGGATGTGTGGGTTAGGGTGGGTTGGCCGTGCTAAATTGACTCGTAGTGCCCCGGGATGTGCGAGCTAGGGTGGATTGGCCGTGCTAAATTGTCCCGTAGTGCCCAGGGATGTGCGGGTTAGGGTGGATTGGCCGTGCTAAATTGTCCCGTAGTGCCCACGGATGTGTGGGTTAGGGTGGATTGGCCGTGCTAAATTGACTCGTAGTGCCCAGGGATGTGCGAGTTAGGGTGGATTGGCCGTGCTAAATTGTCCCATAGTGCCCAGGGATGTGTGGGTTAGGGTGGATTGGCCGTGCTAAATTGTCCCGTAGTGCCCAGGGATGTGTGGGTTAGGGTGGGTTGGCCGTGCTAAATTGTCCCGTAGTGCCCAGGGATGTGTGGGTTAGCGTGGGTTGGCCGTGCTAAATTGACTCGTAGTGCCCCGGGATGTGCGAGCTAGGGTGGATTGGCCGTGCTAAATTGTCCCGTAGTGCCCAGGGATGTGCGGGTTAGGGTGGATTGGCCGTGCTAAATTGTCCCGTAGTGCCCAGGGATGTGTGGGTTAGGGTGGGTTGGCCGTGCTAAATTGACTCGTAGTGCCCAGGGATGTGCGGGTTAGGGTGGATTGGCCATGCTAAATTGTCCCGTAGTGCCCAGGGATGTGTGGGTTAGGGTGGATTGGCCGTGGGAAATTGTCCCGTAGTGCCCAGGGATGTGCGGGTTAGGGTGGATTGGCCGTGCTAAATTGTCCCGTAGTGCCCAGGGATGTGTGGGTTAGGGTGGATTGGCCGTGCTAAATTGTCCCGTAGTGCCCAGGGGTGTGTGGGTTAGGGTGGGTTGGCCGTGCTAAATTGTCCCGTAGTGCCCAGGGATGTGTGGGTTAGGGTGGGTTGGCCGTGCTAAATTGTCCCGTAGAGCCCAGGGATGTGCG
The DNA here is from genome assembly GCF_030684315.1 of Stegostoma tigrinum. Taxonomy (NCBI): domain Eukaryota; kingdom Metazoa; phylum Chordata; class Chondrichthyes; order Orectolobiformes; family Stegostomatidae; genus Stegostoma; species Stegostoma tigrinum. The sequence goes on from NC_081398.1 coordinate 3,864,111, forward strand.
GGTTATTGGCCGTGCTAAATTGTCCCATAGTGCCCAGGGATGTGCGGGTTAGGGTGGGTTGGCCGTGCTAAATTGTCCCGTAGTGCCCAGGGATGTGCGGGTTAGGGTGGATTGGCCGTGCTAAATTGTCCCGTAGTGCCCAGGGATGTGCGGGTTAGGGTGGGTTGGCCGTGCTAAATTGTCCCGTAGTGCCCAGGGATGTGCGGGTTAGGGTGGGTTGGCCGTGCTAAATTGTCCCATAGTGCCCAGGGATGTGTGGGTTAGGGTGGGTTGGCCGTGCTAAATTGTCCTGTAGTGCCCAGGGATGTGCAGGTTAGGGTGGATTGGCCGTGCTAAATTGTCCCGTAGTGCCTAGGGATGTGCGGGTTAGGGTGGGATTGGCCGTGCTAAATTGTCCCATAGTGTCCAGGGATGTGCAGGTTAGGGTGGGTTGGCCGTGCTAAATTGTCCCGTAGTGCCCAGGGATGTGCGGGTTAGGGTGGGTTGGCCGTGCTAAATTGTCCCATAGTGCCCAGGGATGTGCGGGTTAGGGTGGGTTGGCCGTGCTAAATTGTCCTGTAGTGCCCAGGGATGTGCAGGTTAGGGTGGATTGGCCGTGCTAAATTGTCCCGTAGTGCCCAGGGATGTGCGGGTTAGGGTGGGATTGGCCGTGCTAAATTGTCCCATAGTGTCCAGGGATGTGCAGGTTAGGGTGGGTTGGCCGTGCTAAATTGTCCCGTAGTGCCCAGGGATGTGCGGGTTAGGGTGGGTTGGCCGTGCTAAATTGTCCCGTAGTGCCCAGGGATGTGCGGGTTATTGGCCGTGCTAAATTGTCCCATAGTGCCCAGGGATGTGCGGGGTAGGGTGGGTTGGCCGTGCTAAATTGTCAGGTCAGGTGGGTTAGCCATGTGAAATGCAGAGTTCCATGGATAGGATAGGGAGGTGGGATGCTGTTCAGAGGGTTGGTGCAGAAATTACGGACTGAACAGCCTCTTCCAGCATTGTAGGGATTCCAGGAACTGCACTGGAAGCATCAGCACAGATACCATTCTCGGGCACTTGGTGACTTGGGCCAACACCAGTGCCCACCTCCTCAACTACTGGAACAGGAGGACATTCTGCCCCTCAAGCCCTGCTCCAGCCCTTGGAGTTCTCCAATTAGTGCCACTCATCCGCCCTCGCCCTACAGAGTCCTGCAATTTTCACCTCTTCAAGTATCGATCGAATTCTCTTCTGAAAATTCCCACTGAATCTGTTTCGACCTTTCAGGCAACAAGTTCTGGGTTACAAGTACCCACTGCGTGAAAACGAATCTCATTTCCTCCCCCTGTTCTTTTAGCCGTGGCACTGAATCAGTCTTTATACAGTTAGCAAGCTGCATTTTCTTCTTGTTCACTCTATCAAAACTCTGCAAGGCTTTGCAACCTCAATCAAATCATTCTTTGATATTAAAAAAAAACAGAAATTGCTGGAAAGGCTCGGCAGGTCTAGCAGCATCTGCAGAGAGAAATCAGAGCTAACGTTTGGGGTTCAATGATCCGTTTTTAATATTCTCCGCTCGAAACAGAACAATCTCAGATACCCCAGTCCGTCGATGTAACTCTTGTGGTTTGGGTAAAGCATCTCTCTTGGACATAATAGAGGCACCCTGTCGACCCTCTTTCTGCACGCCCCCTTCCCAAATGAAGACACACAGGGCTCAATCCAGAATAAAAAATATGTATTGAAACACAACAAAATGCCTTGTTCAATAGCAGCAACATTACAAAGCTTCGCTTGAGAGCTGACATCTCCTCGAATGAAAGTTAGGGGATGACGCCTCAAATCTCATCACAGTTAGAAAACAGTTCGACCCAGATTCACAGTTTGTCAAGTAATGACAACAAGTTTGGGCCGGCAAATTCACCTGGGACTTGCCAACTCGCCCTGCATGCGTCCTGGAGCAGGGATCACACGATCTCCACTCTCTCACCATTGGTCACTTGCCCACAGTCAGTCAGTCAATCAGAAGGTGGAGATCCCCCCCACTCCTGACTCGGAGACCACCCTTCTCCAATTCTCCACCCCACCCCGATCCAGTATCCTGGGCTTTATTTACAGGGACACACAGGATCTTACCAGACCTGTACAGGTCGCCAGTTAGACTGAGAACTGGGGCGGGGTGGGGGGGGGGGGGGTGCGCAGGAAACGTTGGAGAGTTACATCTACCTTTGGGTAAGTGGTCCCCAACCTTGTGTGTACTCCATCCCCCCACCCCCAAAAACACGTCCCAACAGTTTGGGAAATTCTGATTGTAACCAGTTTCCTCAGATGACAAGGCTATAGCAACTGCACCCTGAGGGAGCACAGCTACGAACAGCCATGAGCAGCCCCCACCCCCCACAAGAGGGATATGCTGCAGAAATGTCATTCCTGTTAACACTCTACATCAATAAATGACAACTCACATTCGGTTTAATATATATATATATATATATACACACAATATAAATCAAAATGGACTCCCCGAATAAAGGGATGTTGAGGCTGCGGTGGGTCTAGTAAAAATGATGGGGTAGGTGAAGACGCAAACCAGCCATAAATCACAATGAGAGATGGAACAGGCTGGAGGGGCTGAATGGCCAACACCCCCCCCCCATGAAATGCCAGAGCCAGACGGGTTAGCCGTGGGAAATGCAGGGTTACAGGGATGGGGTAAGATAGCGGCTTGGGCGTGGATGGAATGCTGTGGAGGTTCAGCGCGTACGCAATGGACCGAATGGCCTGTTTCCGCACTGCAGGGATTCCAGCTTCTACCCTTGAGCTTTAAAAAGTGGAAAATGGGAATGAGAAAAACAGAGGTCAAAGGACACGAGCTATCGAGCTATCGTGAAATTCAGACTTTAACCAGATTCCCAGTTCTAGCTGGTCCTGCTCAACATCTTAGGGTCACACAGTTGTACAGCATGGAAACAGACCATCGGTCCATCTTATCTATGCTGTGCAGATATCCTAAATTAATCCAGTCCCATTTGTCCCACATCCCTCTCAACCCTTTCTATCCATGTCCTCATCCAGATGCCTTTTAAATGCTGTAACTGTACCAGCCTCCACCACTTCCTCTGGCAGCTCACTCCATACACACACCACCCTCTGTGTGAAAAATTTGCCCCTTAGATCCCTTTTAAATCTTTCCCCTCTCACCTCAAACCTACGACCCTCTAGTTTTGGGCTCCCCCACCCTGGGGAAAAGACCTTTGCTATTCACCCTATCCGTGCCCCTCATGATTTTATAAACCTCTATAAGGTCACCCCTCAGCCTTCGACGCTCCAGGGAAAATAGCCCCAGGCTATCCAACCTCTCGTTGTAGCTCAAACCCTCCAACACTGGCAACATCCTTGTAAATCTTTTCTGAGCCCTTTCAAGTTTCACAACATCCTTCCTGTTGGGGGAGACCAGAATTGAACACAGTATTCCAAAAATGGCCCTAACCAATGTCCTGTTCAGCTGCAACATGACCCTCCCAACTCCTATACTCAATGCACTGACCAATAAAGGCGAGCGTTCCAAACACCTTCCTCACTGCCCTGTCTACCTGTGACTCCACTTTCAAGGAACAATGAACCTGCATTTCAAGATCTCTTTATTCAGCAACACTCCCCAGGACCTTATCAATAAGTGTATAAGTCCTGCCCTAATTTGCTTTTCCAAAATGCAGCACCTGACATTTATCTAAATTAAACTCCATCTGCCACTCCTTGGCCGATTTGCTCATCTGATCATTGTGCTGAGATAACTCTCTTCGCAGTCTACTACACCAGCAATTTTGGTGTCATCTGCAAACTTACTAACTATACCTCCTACATTCACATCCAAATCGCTTATATAAATGACAGAAAGTAGTGGGACCCAGCACCGATCCTTGTGGCACACCGCTGGTCACAGGTGTCCAGTCCAAAAACAATCTTCTACCACCATCCTCTGCCTCCTAGCTTCGAGACAATTTTGTATCCAAGTGGCTAGCTCTCCCTGGGTTCCATGCGATCTAACCTCTCTAACCAGTCTACCATGTGGAATCTCGTCAAACGCCTTACTGAAGTCCATGTAGACAACACCCACCACTCTGCCTTCATCAATCTTTTTCGTCACTTCTTCAAAAAACTTAGTGAGACAGGATTTCCCACGCACAAAGCCATGTTGACTCTCGCTCAATAGTCCTTGCCTTTCCAAATACGTGCAAATCCTCTCCCTCAGAATCCCCTCCAAAACCTTCCCTGCCCCAACATGCTCTACTATGCTGTGTTCCATCAACCCTCCCCAAATCTTTGAGGCCCATCATTCTCAATCTGATCTTCTACTTCCCTCTCTGCTGCTTGTCAGGAATCATTTCTGAATCTGACCAGTGGTGTAAACCAATAAAAATGTTGGGTGCTCACTAAATTCCTGCACGCCTGCTATCTCTGCCTCCTCTTCCTATATCTGTTATTCTCCTTTCCCTACCTCAACGTGCCTCTATCAACCCCACAAGGACCAATTTTTAAATATACTTGTTATTGTGATGTATGTAGAACATTGCTGCCCCTTGAGAAGGTGGGGGAGAGCGTCCCTCTTCAACCACTGCAGAACACACAGTGTACAGACACCTACACAGTTGCACGCGGGATGGAGTTCCAGGAGTCCGACCCAGTGACTCTGAAGGAACAGCCGATGTACTTCCAAGTCAGGATGGGGGGGGGGGGGGGGTGGCTCAGATGGGAGGTAGGGGCCCCATGTATCTGCTGCCCTCGACCTTCTAGTGGGCAGGAGGTTGCAGGGTTGGAAGGTGCTGTCAGAGGAGCCCCGGTGAGCTTCTGCAGTGTGTCTTTGTAGATGTTACACACTGTTGCGATGGAGCGTCGGTGAGGGGAGGGAGTGGGATGTCTGTGGATGTGGTGCCAATCAAGCGGTGGCTGCTTTGTCCCTGGATGGTCTCGCATTTTTCTCGAGTGTTGTTGGAGCTGCCCCCATCCAGGGTAAAGTGGGGAATATTCCATCACCCTCCTGCCTTGTGGATGGTGGACAGGCTTTGCGGGGGGAAGTCATGAGGGGTATTACTGGACCGATGCTCTGATCAGGTCTGGCTTAGCCCTCCCCTAAAAAAAAACAAGTTTCATTTTGTTAAACAAGTGCTTTCGTTAACCTTCTCATCCCTCCACCGTTTCCTTCCTGAGCAGCCAATCCCCCGGAAATCTCCAGTCACCATCTGCACTGTAACAGCTATTTAGCTGCAAAAGGCCTCGCGCTGGCTCCAACGTGCCCCCATTGCCCTGGAGGGTCAGACCTGCAGCTGGGGTCAGCGAACGTCGGAGCGGGCAGGGACATGAATTTGGGCATTTACCTGCCATCCCCGTAACCCCACTTTTAACCCCGAAAAGGTGCGAGGGTCAACAGTGTTGCAAACAATCCCTCACCCGCGGTACCTCGACCAAAAACCACACAAAGGGAACTAACTGAGGAAGGGGAAAACATGCCCACTAGGAGGCAGTAACAGCAATGAAGGGGAAGAACAGAGAATCACTTACAGCAGGCTATTTGGCCCATCTGAACTCTCTAGCCCTTTCAAAGTGCTACCATGCCCTGCCCTTCTATCCGTGATCCTGTTTGGAATTTTTTGTGGGACTATCCTTCGTCCCATTCCCAGGCAGACAGTGTCAACTCTCTCCTGATGGCGAACCCTTCCTGGTCTCCCTCCCTAACTATTTCACATTTATGGTCTCTGGGGGGTGGGGGTGGGGGGGGGGGGCGAAATCTCAGACACTTACAATTAATGGCTCCTTCTGTCTGACCTCTCACTCCACTAGAGTTGGGGGTATTCCTGGAGACTCGGAACAGGTGACTTTTACCCCCAAACCCCACACACCCCTCCCATTTCCCTACCTTTAGATGCTAAATATGGCCAAGAGCTTGACCCGGCTGCCCGGCAACCAATGGTGAAACAAGCATCTCATGTTCTTACAACACGGGCAATTGCTGAAAGAAACTCCAGTCGGAGCGGGGAAACACCTCTCCAGGCAGGCAGCCCACACTTTCACCCTTCTGAACTTTTGCAGCCATGGATTCCCAGTATCGTCCTGTTGGCCGCTGACTTACAACCCCCGGGGGTGTCCAGCTATTCAACCGAGTGGGGCATCACAGCCAAATCCTCCCCACTGCCCCCACCCAGACAGACAGACAGACAGACACAAACACGCAGACCAGACATTGTCACAGATGGACGCACACATGGAGCCATAGACACACACACACACACACACACACACACAGAGACACAGACACAGAGACACACGGACACACACAGAGAGAGAGAGAGAGAGACACACACACACACACACAGAGACACAGACACAGAGACACACGGACACACACACACACACACACACACACACACACAGAGACACAGAGACACACGGACACACACACACAGAGACACAGACACAGAGACACACGGACACACAGAGACACACAAACACACAGAGAGACACAGACACAGACACACACACACACACACACACACACACACACAGACACACAAACACAGAGAGAGAGAGAGACACAGACACAGAGTCACACGGACACACACAGCCTGGATCCTCATCCGTGTCAGGGAAGAGTCATGATGGAAATTATTCCCGTGCTTTCTCTCTCTGTAGAACCTGCGGATTTTTTCTGGTGGTTTCTGTTCGCGTCGCAGGCCTGAGACCCAGCTCCAAAGCTGGGGGCTGCAAAGAACTAATCTCAGAAACCTGGCTGGGAGAGAGGGTGCAAACGGCAGAACTCTCTGGGCATTTCGGCACACCGAGATCCAGACGGCGGGTGAAACTTGCCAAAAGAAGATAAGGCACTGGAAGAGTCTGGCTGTCTGTCTGTCTGTCTCTCCCGCTCCCTTTGACACTGTACTTTTTCGATTTAAGAAGGCCAGGCTGTATGTAGCAGTCTCCCAGACATTTGGCGCACACAGACAGACGGACACAGGACTGGTCCCCCGTTTACAGCTTGAACAGCCCAAAGTAAGTGAAGGTTTCGGGTTTGAGGTGCACACCGGCAATACTGTGAATGCTGATCTGGGATTTCTTTCGGAGCCACACTAAGCCGGACGCCTGGCAGGAATGCACAGCCAGCTGCTGCCCGTAGACTGGGGTCGGTGGTAATCCCTGAACGCACCGAAAAGTTACTGCTTTATCTAACATCACATCCAGCTTTAAGTAGGCCGTGGTGTTGTCATCGCAGTGAACCTGCGGATGCATCGAGAGACACACATTCAGAAAAAGGACAGAACTGCTCGAGCCTTTGGTAGACCTCTCTCTCTCTCTCTTTCTGTTTCTCCTCTACCTCCTTTCATCCCCACTCTCTCTCTCTCTCTCTCTCCGTCCCCCTTTCACCTCTCTCTCTCTCTGTTCCCTCTCTCTCCCCCATCACTGTATTCTCGCCCTCTCTGTCAGTTTCTCTCTGCACCCCCCTCCAACTCCTTCTCTCTGTATTCCCCTTCCCACCCACTCTCTCTGTCCCACACGTTTACTTTGTCCTTCTCTGTTCATCCCTCTCTCTTTCAACACATCGCTTCATTTCGGTCTCTCTCTCTCTGCCCCTCCCCGCCTGGCCCAGTCTCTCTCTCTCTCTCTTTCTCTCTCCCCCCCGTCTCCCCCCCCGTCTCTCTCTCTCCACCCCCGACTCCCCACCGGCTCTCCCCCTCCCCCCCCGTCTCCCCCCCATCTCTCTCTCTCTCTCTCTCTCCCCCGTCTCCCTCTCTCCCCCCCCCGTCTCCCTCTCTCTCCCCACTCCTCCCTCTCTCTCCCCCACTCCTCCCTCTCTCTCTCTCTCTCTCTCCCCCCATCTCTCTCTCTCCCCCCCTCCCGCTCTCCCCCCTCACCCACTATCTCTCTCCCACCCCGTCTCCCCCTCTCTCTCTCTCTCCCCCCCGCCGTCTCGCCCCCTGTCTCCCCCCCTCCTGCCCCCTCTCTCTCCATCTCTCCCCTCCTCTCTCTACCCCCCCATCTCCCCACCATCTCTCTCCCTCCCCCCCATCTACCCACCTCTCTCTCTCTCTCTCCCCACCCATCTTCCCCCATCTCTCTCTCTCCCTTTCCCGGCCCATCTCCCCCCATATATA
>NC_081398.1:3872415-3972415 GCF_030684315.1 Stegostoma tigrinum
ATGGGCGGCTGTGCCATCGGCTACCTGGAGCCTACCCTCTGGTATCCCATCCTAAACCTCTCCCCACGTTCCTTCAAACGTACCCAACCTTGGCCAAGCCTTTTTGCCACGTCACGTTTTGTTGATATATGGCATCGGAAGTGCTTTGCAATGTCAGAAGGCGCTACATAAATGCACATGGCTGGCTGTTGTTGTTGATACCTACAAAACATCTCTCTCCTTTACCCTCTGGGTAAGGACTTCCCCCGTTACCTGGAGGAGCTAGGCTCATCCCCTTCAGAGCACACAGTGAAAGTTTAATCCCAACAGTGTGGAAGCAGGCCATTCTGCCCATTAAATCCACAACGACACTGCCCAGAACATCCCAGCCAGACGCACACCCCTCGTGGTGACATTTCAGGAAACACTGGAGCCAGGGAGGGTCCTGGGGGACTGGGAAAATGGCTAATGTAACCCCACAACCACTGTTTAAGCAGGAGAGAAGCAGAAGACAGGAAACTGTAGGCCAGTTAGCCTTGATACAGTTGCTGGCCAGATTTTAGAGTTAATTTTGAAGAATGAGACTGTGGAATACATGGAAACGCTTGGGAAAATGGTGCTGAGTCAGCATGGCTTTGTTAAGTGGGGTCATGCCTGACACATCAAATCCTTTGAGGAGATATTGAGCAAGTTAAACACAGGAGAGACAGTGGACGTGATCTATTTGGATTTCCAGAAGGCCTTTGACAAGGTGCTGCACAGGAAGCTGCTAAGTAAGATACTAGCCCATGGAGTTAGGGGCAAGGTCCTGGCATGGATAGAGGTTGGCTGACTGGCAGAGGGCGGAGAGCAGGGATAATTTTTCTGGATGGCAGCTGGTGACGAGTGGAATTCCACAGGAATCCACTTCCACTTCGGGACTGCAGCTTTCGCGTTATACACTAACGATCTGGATGGAGGAGCTGGGAGCATTGATACAGAGTTTATGGATGACACAAAGGTAGGTGAAGGGACAGAGAGTGTTGAGGAGGCGGGAGGCTGCAGAAGGACCTGGGACAGGCCGGGAGAGTGAGTAAAGAGGGGGCAGATGGAATACAACGAGGTTATACACTTCTGTAGGAAGAATAGAGGCACTGGCTATTTTCTAAAAGCGGCAAAGCTTTGGGAATCTGAAGCACAAAGGGGCTTAGGAATTCCAGATTCTTCTAAGGTTAAAGAGCCGTTCAGTCAGCAGTTTGGAAGGTAAATGCGATGTTAGCATTCGTTCCGAGAGGGCTAGAACACAGGAGCAGAGTATGTACTGCTGAGGTTGTGCAAGGCTCTGGTCAGGCCGGCGTTTGGAATACTGAGAGCAGTTTTGGGCCCCATATCTAAGGAAGGACATGCTGGCCTTGAGGGGGGAGGTCAGAGGAGGTTCACAAGAAGGATCCCGGGGTTGAAGGGTGTGTCGTATGAGGAGAGGCCTGGGTCTGTACTCGATGGAGTTTAGAAGGATGATGGGGGGATTTGATTGAAACTTATAGAATACTGAGGGGCCTGGATGGAGCGGACGGGGAGAGTATTTTCCATTTACAAGGAGAGACTAGGAGCTGAGGCCACAGCCTCAGAGTGCAGGGACGGACTGAGATGAGGAGGAATTTCTCCAGGCAGAGGGTGGGGAATCTGTGGAACACACTGCCGCAGGGAGCTGTGGGGGTGAAAACATTGAGCGTCTTTAAGAGAGAGATAGAGAGGTTCCTGATTGGAAAGGGGGTAAAGGGGGTGGGGGGGGGCGTTCAAGGGCTATGGGGAGCATGGGGCTGGGAAACAATATCGTCCATGACTGACGGGTCGAACAGACCGGAGGGGCCGAATGGCTAATTCTACTCCTGTGTCTCATGGTCTAATGGATGCATTTCAGGGGCTGGTGGAAGGCGATGCAGCAAGCTGCTTTCTCTGTAAAAAAAAGTGTTGGGGGGGTTGGGTGGGGGTTCTTGCAAGTGGAACTTGATCAACATGAACCTTCCCAGTTTATGCCGATCGAGCGGCTGCAGTTGGTGACTGGCCACAAGGTGGCAGGTTTGCAGCTCAGTGAATAACAGGGTGCAGCCGACTGTGTGGGGCTGGTGACAGGGAGCAGTGTGACCAAACCCTGTCATCACTTCATCAGATGGGCGCGCAGTGAAAGCTGCTCATCGGGGTAGGAAAGGTTATGACCAGAAGATGCTGGAACAGAAATAGGTCGTTCAGACAACTCCACTTTACTGTTCCTGCCTCTGAGCCCTGTTTGTTTGCTGCCGAGGTAAGTGGACTGTGGGTCGAGACCAGGGGGCAAGTGGGTTATTTCAGCCAAGTGGAGTCGGGTGGGTGGGGGGGGGGGGGGTTCGTTCAGCCACACGGTGATAAAATCTTCAAAATTCTGAGAGTGACAGCCCTCGATATCAAGGCTGCATTCGACCGAGTGTGGCATCAAGGAGCCCTGGCAAAACTGAATCAGTGGGCATCAGGGGGGCAAATGCACCGCTGTTGGAGTCCTACCTTGCACATAGGAAGATGGTTGTGGAGAGGGCAGTCATCTCGGCTCCAGGATATCTCCGCAGGAGTTCCTCAGGGTAGTGTCCTCGACCCAACATCTTCAGCTGCTTCATCAATGACTTCCCTCCATCATAACGTCAGAAGTGGAAATGCTCACCGATGATCGCACAATGTTCAGCATCATATGTGACTCCTCAGATACAGAAGCTGTCCGTGTCCAAATGCAGCAAGATATGGACAATACCCAGGTTTGGGGTGACAAGTGAAATTTGTGCCACACAAATGCCAGGCTGTGCCCATCACCCATAAGAGACAATCTAACCACTGTCCCCTCGACATTCAACAGTGTTACCATCACTGAATCCCCCACTATCAACATCCTAGGGGTTACTATTGACCAGAAACTCACCTGACTCACTGCCGCTCCTGCGGTCCTCAGTGTGCACGGGAACTGCTACACTGCAGTTGTAGCTTTACGTGGCCTTCCATGTCACCCCAAAGGAAGGCAAAGGGTTTACTTTTCTGAATTGCAGCCACTCTCGCAACGAACGGAGCACGGCCTCCATCCTGAGCACAGCACTATCCACAACCTGACCACAATCAGCAGAAATGTTTTCGGATGGTGTTGCGGGTTAGTAAAATCTAGGGGCCCAGGGCACCAGGCGGTGGGGAATATCCCATCTGCTACGTCCCTCGGTTTTAAATTCTCCCAGCGCCAGCCTCAAAGACCCTGTGGAGACGATCTGGATTTGGTCGATGCTGTGTCTCTTGAGTCCTCCACCAACAGGGAGAGAATCACCAACAATAATTCTGGCTCATGAACGACTGCCATGGGCAATGATTCAAATTCCCTCCGCAGTGTTAAATGGACGGGAATTTAGAACAGCCTTCTGATACAGTGCTAGTGTCCCTGTCTCTGATACAGGAGGCCCATATTCTATCCAAACAGCTCCGCAGCTGTGGCGCAAGATCTCACAACAGGTTTGGAGAGAAGATATTTAAAAGGCAGAGATTAATCAGACAACACCATCAGAAATAGCCACCTACCTTTCTCAACTATGTATGTCCCATCCACACTGTTGGGCATCACTGCAAGAAAAACAGCAACAGGAGGATATCATTTTGGAACAAACCGAAGATCTTTAACCGAGTTGCAACTCTCTGGTCATCAACACTTAAACTCTGTATGTGTGTGTCACGTGCACACACAGACACTCGCTGGGGTACAGTCCCACACACACACTGACTCTCACTGGGGTACAGTCCCACACACACACTGACTCTCACTGGGGTACGGTCCCACACACACACTGACTCTCACTGGGGGACGGTCCCACACACACACTGACTCTCACTGGGGGACGGTCCCACACACACTGACTCTCACTGGGGGACGGTCCCACACACACACTGACTCTCACTGGGGGACGGTCCCACACACACACAGACACTCGCTGGGGTACAGTCCCACACACACACTGACTCTCACTGGGGGACGGTCCCACACACACACTGACTCTCACTGGGGGACGGTCCCACACACACACTGACTCTCACTGGGGGACGGTCCCACACACACACTGACTCTCACTGGGGGACGGTCCCACACACACACTGACTCTCACTGGGGGACGGTCCCACACACACACTGACTCTCACTGGGGGACGGTCCCACACACACACTGACTCTCACTGGGGGACGGTCCCACACACACACTGACTCTCACTGGGGGACGGTCCCACACACACACTGACTCTCACTGGGGGACGGTCCCACACACACACTGACTCTCACTGGGGGACGGTCCCACACACACACTGACTCTCACTGGGGGACGGTCCCACACACACACAGACTCTCACTGGGGGACGGTCCCACACACACACAGACTCTCACTGGGGGACGGTCCCACACACACACAGACTCTCACTGGGGGACGGTCCCACACACACACACAGACTCTCACTGGGGGACGGTCCCACACACACACACACACACACTGACTCTCACTGGGGTACAGTCACACACACACACACACACACAGACTCTCCTTTGTGGGGTCGCTTGGCTGGAGTGATTGAGGGATACAGAGGGAAGATAAATTTGACGGACAGGTTGTCGCTAATAAGATAGGGTTGGGTTGTTTTGAATTGCTAATTCCCCTAAATTACAGGAGGGTGGGCGGGATTCGGGAGAGTTTAGGGACCCCATCCTGTCTCCAAACCATGAACATCGAACTTACCTTCAAAATGAGCTGCCAGAGGGTGCCTGATTCTGTTCCCAGCATCTGCTGAGCAAAGAAAATGGGAAATGGTTACCCTCCCCAAATAAAAGCTGCATGTACGGAGTCATGTGTATAGCTGTGGTCTCCGTACTCCCAGAAAGATGGGAATGTGTTGGAAACAGTTCAGACGAATACTAGGAATGAATGGATGAGGACAACACAGATAGACTAGGCCTAGGCTTGTGTCCTCTGGAGTTTCGATAACTGGTCGTGACTTCTTTGAAATACAAGATGCTGAGGACACGTGACGGTGTGGGATATGGAGAGAATATTTCCACGTGTGGGTCAGAAGACTTCACCCATTTCAGATGGAGTTGAGAAGCAAAAAACATGCTCTCTCAAAGCCTTGAATGTCAAATGGCTGCGGACGCAAAATCTTTCGATATTTTTAGGGCCGAGGCCTTATTGGTTACCACGGAGATGAGAGACTATTGGCAGGAACATTGAGTCGTGATTAGAAATCAGATCAGCCAGGACCTGGCGGGGGGTGCTCACAGTGTGAGGATACGGGAATGGGATTGAGACGGAGACAAATGTCTTCACCCGGAGATGGCGAGCCTGTGGAATTCTCTGCCATGGACAACAGTCAAGGCCAAAACATTCTATGTTTGCACAGAGTTGCATATTGTCCTTGAGGTGAAAGGGATCCAAGAGTATGGGGGGAGAAAGCCGGAACAGAGTTGGAGGATCAGGCCATGATCGAAAGCCAGAATGGGCTCGAAGGGCCGAATAGCCTGGGTTTCTTCCTTGTTTGTTATGTACAGGACACAAAGGGTTGAGAAAGAAATATAGAAAGGAGAACTACATCGTTGGGCAGATGACCAGAGAGGCACAGATAAAAGATAACAGTGAAGAGGACAGGAAGGGAGGTGGGGGGGGTGGGGGGGGGGGAGGGAAGTGATGCATTTATTTGAAGTTATAGGCTTGGTCGCCGAGACGGTGTGTTCAGTTGGAAACGTTTGGCCACCCTGCTCAGTAACAGCATCGGTGCAAAGTGACGGTGTTCTGTCCCAATTGTTATTTATATGCTTCGGTTTGCTGGGCTGGTCGGTATTATTTTGGGGTCTGTTTTTCAGTGGTTTGTATATTGGGTCCGGTTCGATGTGTTTGTTGATGGAATTCCGGGTGGAACAACAGGCGTCCAGGAATTCCCCGGCATGTCTCTGTTTGGTCGGCGCTGTTGTGGACGTGTTATCACCGAGAGTCATGAGCAATTCTCACTGGGCTCAGTACACACGGACAATGCAGGACACTAATTCGGCTGGGACAAACCAAACAGAGGCACGCCAGGGAATTCCTGGAGGCCTGGCATTCCACCCGGAACGCCATCAACAAATACATTGAACTGGACCCGATTCACATGCCACTGAGAAACAGAACGGCAAATAATACAATCCAGGCCAGTAAAGAGAGTTACATAAATAACATGTGGGACAGAACTGCAACTCTTCGACAGAGGCGCACTGATGCTGTCACCCAGCTGCGTGATGAATCACCAGCTCGTTGAGGAAGTCTACAAGCTCATCCACAACCTGAGCTACACATCTTTGCAAAAACTTTCGAGGAATTTCGTTTTTGGCTGGGATCCAGAGGGGCTGGGAAGGAAGGTTGAAGAATAGGTTTCTTGCAACGTGAGCAGAGATTTTCAGACCAGGAGGCTGCATACGCACAGCATGGGACCCATGCGGTTTTGCACACTTTTTCTATTCCACAGCTAACCCACATGGCCTGCAGACTGCGGGGCAATTTAGCACGGCCAATCCACCCTAACCCGCACATCCCTGGGCACTACGGGACAATTTAGCACGGCCAATCCACCCTAACCCGCACATCCCTGGGCACTACGGGACAATTTAGCACGGCCAATCCACCCTAACCCGCACATCCCTGGGCACTACGGGACAATTTAGCACGGCCAATCCACCCTAACCCGCACATCCCTGGGCACTACGGGACAATTTAGCACGGCCAATCCACCCTAACCCGCACATCCCTGGGCACTACGGGACAATTTAGCACGGCCAATCCACCCTAACCCGCACATCCCTGGGCACTACGGGACAATTTAGCACGGCCAACCCACCCTAACGCGCACATCCCTGGGCACTACGGGACAATTTAGCACGGCCAACCCACCCTAACCCGCACATCCCTGGGCACTACGGGATAATTTAGCACGGCCAATCCACCCTAACCCACACATCCCTGGGCACTACGGGACAATTTAGCACGGCCAACCCACCCTAACCCGCACATCCCTGGGCACTACGGGACAATTTAGCACGGCCAATCCCACCCTAACCCACACATCCCTGGGCACTACGGGACAATTTAGCACGGCCAATCCACTCTAACCCGCACATCCCTGGGCACTACGGGACAATTTAGCACGGCCAATCCACCCTAACCCACACATCCCTGGGCACTACGGGACAATTTAGCACGGCCAATCCACCCTAACCAGCACATTCCTGGACACTATGGGACAATTTAGCACGGCCAATCCACCCTGACCTGCACACCGTTGGACTGTGGGGGAGGAGACTGGAGCACCTGCAGGAAACCCACGCAGACACGGGAAGAATGTGCAAAACTCCACACAGGCAGTCGCCAGAGGGTGGGATCGAACCTGGGTCCCTGATGCTGGCAGTGCTAACCCATTGAGCCACTGTGCCACCCTGTCATAACGGAACCCGTTGGGATTGTTTTGTGGCAGTTGCGATAACTGGGCTTCAATTTTTGCCCAGTTGAGTGTCGCTTGTTTCTGCTTCCAGGCTGTTAACTCACCCAGACCCCAAATCTTATTGAGCGCCATTTCGTCAACACTATTGTACCTGAGCTAATGGTGGCCATTTTGGGTGGGCCACATTGCTGCTGGAGGACTCAGCCGCCCCCCGACCCTTGCCTATCAGACCACCTGCCTCGGAGTAGCCGACGCGAGGGGCTCCCCTTGGTTGGCTGCAATGCGGAGAAGCCCGACAGCTCCCCACGCCCATCCAGGAATAATTTGGAGCTTCTTCCAAACGGGAACTGGAAGGGCCCTGCTGCAAACCTCCTTACCTTTCCGTTGATCCCTCCTTTTGCGAGTCAAGCCCTTGCTCTCCAGCAGCCCCTGCAGGAAGCTCAACTTCACCGCAGGACTCCACATTTCCCGTGGGAGATCGTTCCTGAGTGACAGAGACCCATCCACCTGGGAGGGAAGAGAGCACAGCAGAGCGGGTACGGTTGGGAGTGAGTGCAAGGCAACCCTTCTTGAGACATCTGGCCCACTAACTTTGTCTGACCCTGCCAGCCCTGCCAAGCGAACCAAGGTTCAAGGGCCGTGGCCCCTCACCACCCCATTCTCCCCCTTCCCCAAGCAAATAACGAGCAGCTTCAGACGGTCACAAAAGACAGAAGTTGCTGGAAAAGCTCAGCAGGTCTAGCTGCGTCTATGAAGAAACAAAAAATATCAAGAGTTAACGTTTCGAGTCCTGAGGAAGGGTCACTGGACCCGAAACGTTAACTCTGTTTTCTCCTCCACAGGTGCTGCCAGACCTGCTGAGCTTTTCCAGCAACTTTGATTTTGATCCCGATTTTCGCTTCTTTCAGTTTTCATTTAGCCTCCGATGGTACTTAATTCCTCCCTCGTTTTCTTTCGTGTTCATGGGAATCTCCGAAGTATCTCCCAATGATGCAATACATTTGTTCTCAACTCTTCTGCCATTGCCATGTACCCCAAAACCACCACCTCAGATTCATTTTCTTCCGTATTGTCCAAAATGGAATGTTGTTGCACAGCGCTACCTATCTCTCCTCTTCCTAAGCAACAACAAAAACCAGGTGCAGACCATTCAGCCCTTCGAGCCTGCTCCAGCATTCAAGTTGATTACAGATAATCTTCTACCTCAAACCCAGCCTCGGTGCTCATAAATCTGTCAATCTCAGTCTGGATTATATTTCAACAATGGGATGGTTCTCTGGGGTACAGAATTCGAAAGATTCACGAGATAGCTTTTTTCCTCATCAACTGATCTCGCGATTGTGCAATGTGTACTTACACAAAAGGGTCAAATGCTAGGAGTTATGCTTTTGACACTTTATAGGTGTATCTGATTGAAAGTTTTATGAGGCTGCAGTAAAATTAGATTTCTTCTCAGAAAGCCATGACTAAACTATTTGGAGTTAAAACTTTAATGCAACTTTGTTCCTATAGGGTTCATCAGTCCTGTCCGGAGTATCTGGTGAATGGGCATGGAGATGCTACAGATTGGCATGGACCTTCGTGGGTAGAGGGATAATGGGAGATATGTGGTGGGAGTGTAGGTGAGGATTGGCATGGACAGTGAGAGTAGGTGGGAAGGAGGTTTATCCAATCTTTCACTTTCATTACAAATAAGAGCAAGCACTTGAAATGGATCTTTTAACCATCCCATTTCCCTACTAATAGCTGTGGTGGTCTGTGATCGAGTTTCAGGGATCAGCAGGTCTGACTCCCATTAGTAACCCACCTCCTCAGACAGGTACAATGTCCGGATAAGGGCAGGCCGAGCTTGGGAATTTCCAAACTCCCACTATCCACCCTTTGGACGCATGCCTGTCCCACCATCGACAAGACACAAGTCAGGAGAGTGAGGGAATACCCCCCACTTTACCCTGGATGAGGGCAGCTCCAACAACACTCAGGAAGCTCGACACCATCCAGGATAAAGCAGCCCCCCGCTCGATTGGCACCACATCCACAAACATCTCACTGCCCCCCACCCACCGATGCTTGGTCGCAGCAGTTCAAAAAGGCAGCTCACCCCCACCTTCTCAAGGGGGGCAACTAGGGGACGGGGTAATAAATACTGGGCCCAGCCAGCAGCACAAAATGGGCAAACAAATAAAAAGCCAGATCTCAGAATGAGAAATGTGACCACTTTGTCAACATGGGGCCTCTGTATTTTCTTCTAGACTCCATCTGCAGGCACATCAGCTACAGCAGGCTTCAGCGTTCAAACCGCTCACTGCATTTTTTGGATCACTACAGCTCCAGGGGTCAATATGCATCCTGCACTAACATCACTAAAACTGTGATACAGAGAGAGGGAGAAAAAGTGAGAGAGAGAGGGCAAGAGAGCGGGAATAGGGGGGCGGAGAGAGGGAGAGGGCAGTACAGAGCAGTAGAGGTAGAGCTAGAGAGTGGGAGAATTAGGGATGGAAAGAGGGGAGGACAGAGAGAGAGAGAGGGGACAGAGAGGGGGAATGAGAGAGAGAGGGTTTGGGCGGGGGGAGAGAGAGAGGATTAGAAAGGTAGAGAACTAGAAGGGGAGAGAGAGAGCTAGAGGCGGAGAGAGAGAGACACAGAGAGAAAGAGCTGGGGGGGTAGTGAGACAGAGAGAGAGTTAGAGGTAGAGACAGAGAGAGAGAGAGAGAGAGAGAGAGAGAGAGGCAGAGACTGGAGGGAGGTGGGGAGAGAGAGAGAGAGAGGATGGGGAGGGAGAGAGGGGTTTAGAAAAATAAAGAACTAGAAGGGGAGAGCGAGCGAGCTGGGGGGGAGAGAGAGAGACAGAGAGAGAGCTAGAGCAGGGGTGAGAGAGAGAGAGAGAGAGAGAGAGCGAGAGAGAGAGAGAGAGCGACAGCTGGGGGGGGTGGAGAAAGAGAGAGAGCGAGAGAGGGAGGGAGAGAGGGAGGGGGAAGGAGAGAGAGAGAGAGAGAGCGCGAGAGCAGCGGGGGGGGGGGAGAGAGATCTAGAGAGAGAGAGAGAGCGAGAGCTGGGGGGGGTGCGGGGAAGAGAGAGAGCTTGAGGTAGAGAGAGATAGCGAGTGCTAGAAGTGGGGGAAAGAGAGAGAGTATGCTAGAAGGGGAGAGAGAGAGCACTAGAAATGGGGGAGAAAGGGGGAAGAGGTAACGATTTGGGAAGGGAATTTTGGAGTGGTCAGCCACAGGAAACTATGGGCTCACCCTTTGATTTTATCAGATTGGTGCCTGGTCTGGCAGGTAGATATTTGCGATCTGAAAGTATATTGTCTCAACTGTGTCCAGAGAAAGTCATAAGCAGTCGTGAAGGGGAAGGAAGGGGCATTACAGGAATGCATGCTGTGTGACTGAGATATTAACCTATTTATATCTTGCCTCCCAGCTAAAGGCAGCTGTGAATTATCTGTGATATCAGGATGCTACAGATCTTCCAGAAATTCAGAGATAGGAAGCCAGATTTCCTGAAGAAGGGTCTAGGCTCGAAACGTCAGCCTTCCTGCCCCCCTGATGGTGCTTGGCCTGCTGTGTTCATCCAGCTCTACACTTTGTTATTTATCTCCATCAAGCTCTCTTCTCTTTACATCTCAGCTTAGATACAGAATGAAGCTCTCTCCGTCTCTATCGAACACTCCCCAGGACAGGGACAGCACGGGGTTAGGTACAAAGTAAAGTTCCCTCAACACTGTTTCCCCCATTAAACAATCCTAGGATGGGGGCAGCACGGGGTTAGATACAGAGTAAAGATCCGTCTACACCCATTTGGATGATGTCTTTTCACCTCCGCTCCGTAGTGATGAGGTGTTCTGGGCCGACAAGCAAACAGAGGCCACGAATGGCCATAGTGATGGTCACACACAGAGATGTTGAAGGATTTTTATCCATCTTTGTTGGAGAGGCAGGTGAATAAGGCCGGCCTAAAAACTGGCAATGATCCCAAATTCCATGGTCCTGACCAGTACCACATCCCGTTCACACATCTCTCCCACTGACCCTGATGGGCTCAACTCGGCCATCTTTCCAATATCCTCAAATCTTGCACATCGCCGTGGTGATCTCTAACTCTTTTTTTTAAAAAAAGAAAAAAAACTCTGGGCCATTGCAAACTAAAGAACTGCGGATGCTGGAAGTTTGAAACAAGAGTGGGAATAGCTAGAGAAACTCAGCAGGGTCTGACAGCATCTGCGGAGAGGGAGATTGTCAAAAATGTTGACATTCTTCCAACTCCTGTACTCTTAATGTTTCAATGTCATCAGCCCTGTCTTCAGCTGGCTAAGCTCTGAATTTCCACACCGCACCCCCCCCCCCCCCAACTACCCTGCAGGCCACTCTGCCAAATTCTTCCTCTGTGATGCTTTTTAAATGCTGAACTCTTAGACCCCCAGATTTGGTCCTAACATCTGCTTGCGTATGTCGGTGTCAAATGTAGTTTGGGTGAGGTGGTGTGTCGGGTTTGTAACCATGTTAAAAACATAGCCTGCTTTACTTCCAGTGTTTCGAGGAGCTGGGCTGGTTCACACGTGTCTCCAGGAGGAATGCGAGAGCAAATGGAAGAGAGAGAGAGAGAGAGAGAGAGAGAGGGCGATGCTATCCTCAAGAGATGTCAATTTAAAAGGAAGCCTGAGGCAGATTGGAGGTCAGAAGTCACAGGAAGGAGTAAATACCTCAGCAACTCACAATGGGATGAGCATTGACAGAGGTGGAGTAACATCTTCACACAATTTATGACAGTCTTCCTGAGCTGTCCTATCAGATTCCCACTGGAGACCCGTTCCAGCTCACTCTATTACTGTTGTTGTGTTGTGGTTGCTTAGGAAACTGAGTACTACCAGGTGCCAAATCCCACAACTTGCACTCTTTTTTGTTTAAGAAAAACTTTGTAATCTTGAAATGTGGTTGCCAGACAACAAATTTTGTCACGAAGATAACAAAGTGTGAGGCTGGATGAACACAGCAGGCCCAGCAGCATCTCAGGAGCACAAAAGCTGACGTTTCGGGCCTAGACCCTTCATCAGAGAGGGGGATGGGGGGAGGGAACTGGAATAAATAGGGAGAGAGGGGGAGGCGGACCGAAGATGGAGAGTAAAGAAGATAGGTGGAGAGGGTGTAGGTGGGGAGGTAGGGAGGGGATAGGTCAGTCCAGGGAAGACGGACAGGTCAAGGAGGTGGGATGAGGTTAGTAGGTAGCTGGGGGTGCGGCTTGGGGTGGGAGGAAGGGATGGGTGAGAGGAAGAACCGGTTAGGGAGGCAGAGACAGGTTGGACTGGTTTTGGGATGCAGTGGGTGGGGGGGAAGAGCTGGGCTGGTTGTGTGGTGCAGTGGGGGGAGGGGATGAACTGGGCTGGTTTTGGGATGCGGTGGTGGAAGGGGAGATTTTGAAACTGGTGAAGTCCACATTGATACCATATGGCTGCAGGGTTCCCAGGCGGAATATGAGTTGCTGTTCCTGCAACCTTCGGGTGGCATCATTGTGGCAGTGCAGGAGGCCCATGATGGACATGTCATCAAGAGAATGGGAGGGGGAGTGGAAATGGTTTGCGACTGGGAGGTGCAGTTGTTTTTTGCGAACTGAGCGGAGGTGTTCTGCAAAGCGGTCCCCAAGCCTCCGCTTAAGGCAGGTTTAGGAAGCTTTCCCGGACCAGGCGCGGCCCCCAAATTACCACACCTAGGCCTTCCCTCCCACAGGCCCAGAAGAATTCCTGCCTTTTGCTACCCTGGGGGGAGGGAATGTAGGGCCCCTCCCCCCCCAGCCAGGAGGGACCCCGTAGCAGCTGCAATAGCCAGAGAAATCAGGGCGTCTCGCTGTTCCAGGGCCTAACAGGTCTCCAACTGCATTCTGGGAGCCGCGCAAAAGACAGCGCGCAATCCACAGGCCATTCAGCCCCTTGAGGCCCGTACCAGCTCCGTGACCTAATCCGGGCTTAATGCCTCATTGCCCACCTCCTCCTGGAGGGCTTCAGGGTTCCCAAGCGGAAAATGAGGTGTTGTTCCTCCAGCTTGCGTTGAGCTTCACTGGAACACTGTAGCAAGGCCGAGACAGAGATGTTGACCAGGGAACAGGGTTCAAATTGAAGAATCCAACAGTCCTCTCGAGCCAAAGTCTTGCGACGGCTTGCTTTCGAAAGCATTGAAAGAACGGGCTTGGGAAACCTTTCAATTTTTTTCTTTCAAAATAACACGCGGAGTCAGTGACTCCACTCAGACAGAAGCGCAGTTGAAGCATTTCATGTTGTACTCATCAGGACACGCCTGCAAGAATACCAGATCTCAAAAGGGAAGAACAATTTATACTAACGCGGGAAGGGAGGGAGCTGATTGGCCAGCTGTCTGCCCTAATGAACATATGACTGAAAGCTTCAAGGGCCAAGGGACTGAAGTTCAGTTTGACCTCCCTAATCTATAAATCCTGATTGGAAGAATTCATGTCGACAGGTGGAGCACTAAGAAAGGCAGGTGGATTTGCTTTATGTTTTTATCAGTCAGCTGATAAGGAGAGTGGCATTCGCACTACCCTGGCCAGTATTACATGGGGACATTGCAAAGCTGGGGGCCAATTTTAAAATTCTTCAAGTGAGATGGCCCTTCCTTTCTCTGTAACCTCCTCCGGCTCACCACATGCTGCCTGGGCCCCTCCTAACCTCTCCCATTCTCTCTCCCTTCCTTCTGAACGCTCCTTGAAATCAATCTGTACGATCAAGCCATCAGCGGCCCACCCTGATGTCTCCTTGTGCCAATCGTGCCCTTAACTGTGACAGGCGCTATTTTAGGGGCACCATCTAAATGCACATTGTCTGCAATGGCCCCCTACGGAACAACCTCTTGCAAATAAAAACCTGTGCGGTTTAGCACTCACCAGCCTCTGTCCGCCTACCTTTAGCACGTTATACTCACTGCATTGCCTAAAACACACCTGATCAGGCACCTCCTACTAATCTTTGATGCCTGCGTTTGCTCTTGAACCACGATGCCAACCAAGTGGCAGTGGTTAACAGAGCACATTGAACGCTTGCAAAATGAACCAGCTGGGCATCGGAGGTGGGCAATGTTACATCTTGGAAATAAACGGATTGTCAAGAAAAGTGAGAGAGTCTTGTGCAACTGGCTTGCAAGCGGGTTCAGGAAAAAATAACATGCTCGCTCTTATCCTGTTCCGCAACTTCCTAACATTCTGGTCAGCTCAAGCAGGGCCCCGCCGAGTATTGTGGTCCTGTTCCTGGTCTAGACGCTGACCACCACTTGTCATCATCAAGCTTTTCATGACCTTTAACCCAGGGCTTGAAACGGTCCAGTCCTGAGTGTACATCTGAACACCCTAACGTTGGGGGCGATCTGACCAGATGTTCCAAACAGCTGGGAGGGCTGGAGAGGAGCTATTTCCTCTGGTGAAGCAAATCTGACCAAAAAGGGACACAATCTCAACATTCGAGCCAAGTTGATCGGGCCGTGATGCAGAGGGGACATTTTCTCACAGTGAAGAGTGTGGAAATCTATATTTCTCTCCCCACACACACCCCCACAAAGGTTACCTGCCTCCAAAACAAAATATATAGGTTTATTTTCATTCTTTCATAGAATGTCTTTGTTACCCATCCCTAATTGCCCCCCCCGCCCACCCAGAGAAGGTGCATTCTTGAACCGTTGCAGCCCGTATGGTGTTAGGGTGTGACACTAAAGGAACGGCAGATATATTTCCAAGTCGGGATGGAGAGGGGGTCGGAGGGGAATGTGCAGAGGGGTTGGGTTCCTCTGTACCTGCTGCCCCTTGTCCTTCTGGATGGAAGTGGTTGTGGGTTTGGAAGGTGCTGCCTGAGGGTCTTTGGTGAATCTCTGCAGAGCATCTTGTAGACGGTACACACTGCTGCGACGGAGCGACGGTGGGTGGTGGGAGTGAACTGTTGGTGTTACAGCTTCAAAAGCGTTTGTTAATACCTAGCGAGTTTTGAGAAGGTTTGTAGCTCAGGTTGAGGTTCTGGATGTGAGTTTGCTCGCTGAGCTGGAAGGTTCGTTTTCAGACATTTCGTCACCATTCTCGGTAACATCAGTGAGCCTCCAACGAAGCGCTGGTGTTATGTCCCGCTTTCTATTTATCTGGTTAGGTTTCCTTGGGTTGGTGATGTCATTTCCTGCATTAGTGATGTCATTTCCTGTTCTTTTTCTCAGGGGGTGGTAGATGGGCTCCCAATCAATGTGTTTGTTGATGGAATTCCGGTTGGAATGCCATGCTTCTAGGAATTCTCGTGCGTGTCTCTGCTTGGCTTGTCCTAGGATGGATGTGTTGTCCCAATCAAAGTGGTGTCCTTCCTCATCTGTATGTAAGGATACGAGTGATAGTGGGTCATGTCGTCTTGTGGCTAGTTGATGTTCATGTATCCTGGTGGCTAGCTTTCTGCCAGTTTGTCCAATGTAGTGTTTGTCACAGTTCTTGCAAGGTATTTTGTAGATGATGTTCGTTTTGCTTGTTGTCTGTATAGGGTCTTTTAAGTTCATTAGCTGCTGTTTTAGTGTGTTGGTGGGTTTGTGGGCTACCCTGATGCCAAGAGGTCCGAGTAGTCTGGCCGTCATTTCGGAAATGTCTTTGATGTAGGGGAGAGTGGTTATGGTTTCTGGGCTCGTTTTGTCTGTTTGTTTGGGTTTATTGCTGAGGAATCGGCGGACTATGTTCATAGGGTACCCATTCTTTTTGAATATGCTGTATAGGTGATTTTCCTCTGCTCTGCGTAGTTCCTCTGTGCTGCAGTGTGTGGTGGCTCGTTGGAATAATGTTCTAATGCAGCTTCGTTTGTGGGTGTTGGGATGGTTGCTCCTGCAGTTCAGTATTTGGTCCGTATGTGTTGTTTTTCTGTAGACGCTGGTTTGAAGTTCCCCATTGACTGTTCGCTCTACAGTGACATCTAGGAATGGCAGTTTGCTGTTGTTTTCTTCCTCTTTTGTGAATGTTATGCCAGTCAGGGTATTATTGATGGTCTTGAATGTTTCCTCTAATTTGTTTTGTTAATACCTAAATCAACATGACCCTAACCTTCACAGGTAACAATGCTAGGACAGACCACTAGCCTTTGTGTGTTGCTGTAGTAAATGCGACACTCAGTTACTACTTCTGCAAGGGCAACTTGGAAGTAATGGGTAAAGTAGGAATGTTGTCGAACAAAGAGACCTTGGGGTGCAGGCTCAAGGGCGGTGAGGAAGGTGTTTGGGACGCTTGCCTTTATTGGTCAGTGCATTGAGTGTAGGAGTTGGGAGGGTCATGTTGTGGCTGTACAGGACATTGGTCAGGGCCACTGTTGGAATACTGCGTTCAATCCTGGTCTCCCTGTTACGGGAAAGTTGTTGTGAAATGTGAAAGGGTGTGGAGAAGATTTACAAGGATGTTCCCGGGCCTGGAGGGTTCGAGTTAATATGGAGGGGCCAGGACTGGAGCAAAGGAGGTTGTGGGGTGACCTTCTGGATAAACCATGAGGGGTATAGGTAAGGTGAATAACAGAAAGTCTTCTTCCCAGGGCGGGGCAAGTCCAAAACGAGTGGGCTTACGGGAACAGGAGAAAGATTTAAGAGAGGTAACTTTTGTTCAAGTACTAGATGGTTACAGTTACAACATGGAAAAGACTCTTGTGAAGATTTGCAGCTCAGGTTGTGGGCGAGAACGTTGACTTGCTCACCAAGCTGGCTGGTCAGATTTGAGGTGTTTCTTCACCATGCTAGGTAACATTATCAGCACTTCTCCCAGGAAGGCTCCCACCACCATAATGCAATCAATAAACATGTGGAATTAGACCCCACACACACGCTTACAAAACAGAACCAGAAATGACACTCAATAGACCAGATCATATAAATTCCAAGTGGAGCGGAGCAACATTGTTTCATTGGAGGCTGCATTGATGATGTTCCCTAGCATGACGGGGTGGGGGGGGGGGTGGCTGAGGGCGTGTGGTGGTGGGTAAAAGGCACTATAGAAATGCACACTCATTTCTTGCAATCTGGTAAGCCAAAACAGGTTGGTCTCGACTTGTTTTCCATACTTTAGCATCTCGTCAGCGTCGCTCTAAACAAAGGAAGAACGAATATCTTTCAGGTCATCGCTGTGCGGAGGTTCACGTGAACTGAACAGAACATGTTGTGGAATGTTTCTTTTTTGGCACAGTGCTCCCATCACACTGACAGCAAAAGGTCTGGATCATATGCTTATTCGCTGTGAATTCAGGGCACCCACGCCAGTGTGTACCATCTACAAGATGTGCTGCAGGAATTCACCAAAGGTCCTCAGGCAGCATGACCTCTACCCTCCAGAAGGACAAGGGCAGCTGATAGACGGGAACGCCAGCCCCCTGCAGCTTCCCCCGGAACCACTCACCATCCCGACTTGGAAATGTATCAGCCGTTCCTTCAGTGTCACTGGGTCAGAACCCAGGAACTCCCCTCCCTAATGGCACTGCGTGGGTGTCTCTACACCACATGGGACTCCAGCGGCTCAAGAAGGCAGCTCACCCCCACCTTCTCCAGGGGCAATTAGGGACGGGCAATAAATGTGCTGGCACACAATGTGACACTATAAACTATGACTTCTCCCAAATTCCCTGCTGGATTTATTAACAGCTTTCTCGTACACAGAGGAGGTCTTGTGGTAGTGTCCCAGCTCTGAGATAGACACTCCGAGGAAAGTCCATTCATAACATGCCCACATGGATGGATTATTCCCCTGTAAGTGCTTCCGACATTAAAAGAAGGCAGTTCGAGTGGAAAAGATGCCTGGGACGCTAGGATGGGAAGGAAATTGGATTCCTGTCACTATGCATAGCTCTAGAGTACATGTATGCACTAAGGGCAAGTTGCCATAGCAACTGAAAGGCCAAAAAAACCCATATCATGCAAATCACATACATTCGTACGGCACTGAAACAGACCCTTCGGCCCTGCCAGTCCGTGCCGACCATCGTCCTAAACGAAACTAGCCCCCACCTGCCCGCTCCTGTCCCCTATCCCTCCAAACCTTTCCTGTTCACGTACTTATCCAAATGTCTTTTAAATGCTGTAACTGTACCCACACCCAACACTTCCTCTGGAAGCTCATTCCACACACGAACTACCTTCTGTGTAAAAAAAATGTCCCCTTGTGTCTATTATCTCTCTCCTCTCATCCTAAAAATATGTCCTGTGGACTCGAAATATCCTTGGGGAATGAACACCTACCAGTAACCTTATCCATGCCCCTCGGTTTTATAAACCCCTGTAAAGGTCACTCCTCAGCCTCCTACACTCCAGTGAAAAAAGTCACAGCCTCTCCGTCTAACTCAAATCCTCCATTCCCAGCAACATCCTGGTAAATCCCTTCGGAACCCTCTCCAGCTTAATATCCTTCCTATAACAGGGCGACCAGAGCTGGACACAGTACTCCAGAAGGGGCCTCCCCGACGTCCTGTACAACCTCAACATGACGTCCCAGCTCCTCTACTCGAAGGTCTGAGCAATGAAGCAGAGTGTGCTTAACCCCCCTGTCTGCATGAGATGCAACACACCTTACATCATAACTCCCAGAAGGATCAACATCCACAACACAAAGAGGCCACTCAGCCCATCATAACTGTTGCGCAGATAATAGGAACTGCAGATGCTGGAGAATCCCTTGGCCTGCTGTGCTCATCCAGCTCTGCACCTTGTTATCCCATCATAACCCTTTACACTAAAGGCAAAAGAAACCAACAGGAGTCAGTCAACCCCTTCATGTGTTTCTAAATCAGTCTGCGGTCATTATTTCAGCAATATCCACAAAGCTGACTTCCTCAATCTGGTCACTGAACACAAAACAAGAAGTCATGCGGAATTCCATCACTTACAACACAGTTCACCTCCCACACTCACTGGCTGGTTTTAGGAATGATGTGTTGAACCAGTTACATGGCCAGGTTACCCTCGTATGCTTTATACCACACTATTATTACACAGAAACAGGCCCTTCGGTCCAACACGTCCGTACCCACCCACATATCCTTAGTTAATCTAGTCCCATTTGCCAGCATTTGGCCCATGTCCCTCTAAACCCTTCCTATCCATATACCCACCCAGGTGCCTTTTAAATGCTGCAACTGTTCGGTCCGCCTCCCCCTCTCTCCCTATTTATTCCAGTTCCCTCTCCCCATCCCCCTCTCTGATGAAGGGTCTAGGCCCGAAACGTCAGCTTTTGTGCTCCTGAGATGCTGCTTGGCCTGCTGTGTTCATCCAGCCTCACATTTTATTATCTTGGAATTCTCCAGCATCTGCAGTTCCCATTACCACTGTACCAGCCCACTCCACTTCCTCATTCCATACACACATCACCCTCTCTGTGAAAACACTGGCCCTTAGGTCCCTTCCAAATCTTTCCCCTCTCGCATTAAATCTATGCTGTCTAGGTTCCCCACTCCAGAGAAAGAGAGCTTGGCTATTCCCCCTATCCACACCCCTCATGGTTTTATAAACCTCTATAAGGTCACCCCTCTGTCTGACGCTCCAGGGAAAATAGCCCCAGCCTGTTCAGCCGCTCCCTGTAGCTCAAACCCTCCCACCCCAGCAACATCCTTGTAAATCTTTTCTGAACCCTTTCAAATTTCACAACATCCTTCCTGTAGCAGGGAGACCAGAATCGAATGTGGCACTCCAAAAATGGCCTTAACCAACATCCGGTACAGCTGCAACATGACCCTCCCAACTCCCTTTACTCAAAGCACTGATCTTCTCTTTTATTAGTCAAGGGAAATCTAATTAGCAGGGGTGGGGTGGGGGGGAAACAGCGTTTACAATAGTGAAGGGTTTTGCTAGGCCAAGAAGGTAGAAACCCTTTTGATGGGCAAGTGGGTTCTGAAATCATATCCCAGATATTTAAAGTAAGTGGAAATTGTACCAGAAGATGTGATATATTCGAGGCACAGCCTTGTTAAAAATTAGGAGCAGACTACTGAAGAAAGGTTTGGTGGAATTAATTAGGTGGGAACAGGTAATGCAAAAACTGGAAATGGGTCAAAATCTTGGAATTCCCGTCCTTAAAGGAAGGCACCATATGGACCACAGTTGTTCAAGAAGGCAGCTCGTCATCACTTTCTCAAGGGGCAATTAGGGACGGGCAATAAATGCAGGGCCCAGCCAGCAACATCCATGTCTCACAACAGAATTGAAGGAAAGTATGAATATAGGAGTCAGTTGTACAGGATGTTAGTGAGGCCTCTTCTGGAGCACTGTGTCCAGTTTTGGTCATCCCATTATAGGAAGGACATGATTAAACTGGAGAGGGTTCAGAAGAGATTACAAAGTGTGGAGCTGGATGAACACAGCAGGCCAAGCAGCATCTCAGGAGCACAAAAGCTGACGTTTCGGGCCTAGACCCTTCATTTCAGAAGAGATTTACCAGGATGTTGCTGGGAATGGACGGTTGGAGTTATAAGGAGAGGCTGATTAGACTGGGATTGTTTTTCACTGGGGCGTAGGAGGTTGATAGGTGACCTTATAGAGGTTTATAAAATCATGAGGGGCATAGATAAATACAATGGCAGGCTTCTTTACCCCAGGATGGGGGATTTCAACACTTAGAGGGCAGATTTTGAAGGCAAGAAGGGAGAGATTAAAGAGAGACGTGGGTAAACTTTCCGTGTGGAATGAACTACCAGAGGATGCAGATACAGTTACAACATTTAAAAACATATTTGGACAAGTACATGAATAGGAAAGGTTTGGAGGGATATGGGCCATGAGCAGGTAGGTGGGAATGGTTTAGTTTGAGAAAATGATCAGCACAGAACTGGTCGGGCCAAAGGGTCTGTTTCTGTGCTAAATGATGCTATGAAGAGTGCTATCTGACAGAGGAGGGGGTATTTGTGTGGCATAAGGAGTGGTGTCCCTGTGTCTGATCCAGAAGATCTTGGTTCAAGTCCCACAGCGGGATATATTGACCAAGGAACGTGGGTTCAGAATGTGGCTAAACAGATGGAAAACTGACCTGCAAATCCTTCCGGTGCACCAAGGGCATGGAGTACGAGGAGGAGAGATGTTCCTGGTCAATCCTGCTTGACATAGACCGACAGCCTCCCTATGTCCCTTGAGCTACAGCTTTTGGCTTCAGCCCAGGAACCCCTTTTGGCTGAAACTAGCTAAATGTAAAACCGTGGCAGGTTTTTCTCATTTATCTCGAGGAGTGAGGAGAGCTGAGAGCTGAGCAGGCTTCCAAGGGCGAACTAATTTGAAACTGTCTTTCAAAAGAGCTAGTATGGGCATTGTGGGCAGCAAGGCCTCCTCCCTGAACCGCCTGGCTTCCAATTTTACGGCCGGTTCTCGACAGCCAGCACGGGGCCCCGCCTGAAGATTCACCAACTTGCTGTTCGACTGGGGACGAATCACAGTTGGAGGTAGGGAACCAATGCTTCCCTTCGCTGCCGAACAAAACGAAAAACTTCCCTTTCCTAAACAAATCAAAACTCACAAAACAACAATTGGCGGGCGACAGGGGTAATTCTCCTCTTCCTGATCACAGAAGTGCTGAGGGTAGACTCTCCCAGCCCCTGGCTATTGCCATGAGCTGCTGGTTTTGCCTCAGGGCTACACCAGGGGAAGGAAAAGGCCATTTTCCATCTGGGTTTGAGCTCGCTGTGTTTATGCAGTAAATCTCTGGCTCACCAGGTGACATAATGTCCCGAGGCTGGCTGGGGGCATGTGTGGAGTTGGCAGGGCCTGGCTGGTTATAGAGGCAAAGCATACTTCCTGTTAAAGACACATTAGAGCCAATGACTGGGCACTGAACAACTCACAGAGGAATGGAAAGGAGAGAGGGAGGGAGGGGGACCCAGCCTCCTCTGACCAAGGCAGTAGCCTCGAGAATTCCCGGGCCCACAGCCAGGCCCTTGTGACTGTGCGCGAACACACGCTGGATCAATATTAGTCTTTCTCTCCTCCAACAAGCTGTCGACAGCCAAGCTCGGTGTCACTCAGTTTCTGCAGCTCAGCCTAATCCATTCCCAACACAACAGCCCCGCTCCGTTAATCTGGGCAAAGACATTGCCCTCCCACCCCTTCTACCCTGCAGTGGGGTCACTGAGGGTCAATGGCCAGAAAAACAGGCAGACTGCTGAAGGGGTATGGGAAGAGGTGAGTGGGATATTGAGCAAATGGGTGAAAGAGAGAGAGAGAGGGGGGGGGGTAAAGAGTGAGGGCAAGAGAGATAGGCAGTGAGGTAAAGAGAGAGAAAGACAGTGAGGGGAAAAAGAGAGCAAGAGATCAAGAGATAAATAGAGAGGTAAAGAGAGAGCGAGGCAGATAGAGATAGAGGTAAAGGGAGAGAGAGACAGATAGAGATAGCGAGGTAAAGAGACAGAGAGAGCGAAGCAAGGTAGAGAGAGAGAGAGAGCCCGAGCCGCAGAGAGAGAGAGAGAGGGGGGGAGAGGGAGAGATAGAGACAGATAGAGATAGAGAGGTAAAGACAGAGAGAGAGAGAGAGAGAGAGAGAGAGAGAGATAGATAGAGGTAAAGAGAAAGAAGAGATAGAGAGAGGTAAGGAAAGAGAGACAGATAGAGATAGAGAGGTAAAAGGGAGAGAGAAGCAGGCAGAGAGCATTAGGGTGGAAAATCCAGAGGTGAGGCAGCTGAAGGAATGCCTTGCAATGGGAGTGTGGGATAGATGAGGGGCCGGAGTTGGGTAAATCTCCTTGGCATTAACCACTGAGCACAAGACTGTGGTATGGCTTCCTCATCGGGGGCTGGGTTAGCTCTGACACGGTGCTTTTTATAGCGCTGTCGGGAACTGGCCCTGGCACCCAACCCATTCTAGGTGCGTCAACAACCCAACCTAGAGGCTGTGGGAAAGCACTGGCAGGAAGCGATGGCGTGGTGCCAATGGCCACAATCTCCCAGTGCCCAATCCCTCATCCACAACCCACCTCCCCCATCCCCCATCAGCTTCCTGGCCCCACTTCCACATCGACCCTGAGCCAGAGCCAGCGATCCCTTGCCATCTCACCCACTCACCCCTCAATAAACAAACTCAGGGCATCTCTTTTCACATTCCAACCTGGGACGTCAGCTGATTCTGGGAGAAAAACAGACTCAAAAGGTCTGCCGATGCTGGGCATCACGGAGAGAAATTGCCAAGGTTAACTCAGTTTTCTCTCGCTCTCTCTCCACAGATGCTGCAGGACCTGTTGAGTTTCTCCAACAATTCCTGCTTCTGCCCATCCTGAACACCCCTTGAACTGAGGGGCTCACTCAGCCATTTCACAGGGGCAGGTAAGAGTCAGTCACATTGGCTGGGGGTGGTACTGGAGTCACGTGCAATCCAGACTGGGTAAGGAGGGAGAATTTCCTTTTCTGTAGGGGACATTAATGATCCAGAAGGGGTTTCTTTCTTTAAACAAATTGATGAGAGTTGCCTTGATCACCGTTACCGCCAAGAGTTGTAACATTCCAGATTTATTCTCAGTGTTTAAAATTCACAAGCGACCATGCTCGGCCAATCACTGGCCCCAATTCTCGGATTGTGAGTGCACCGAGGGAGTGCTGCGCTGCCGGCAGGTCGACGCCGGGGGGAGGAACGCCGCACTGTTACAGGCCGGGCTGCCGCTACTTTGAAGGAAGTAAAAAGTCAGAAGTCATGCTCACCAGTCCGGCAGCTTCATCTGTAATCAGAGGTAGTAAGAACTGCTGACTCTGGAGTCAGAGATAACGTAGTGTGGAGCTGGAGGGACACAGCGGGGCCAGGCAGCACCTCTCCCTCCAGTTCATCTGAAATCACAAGCTTTCATAGCGCAGCCCCTTCGGCGGGGGAAGGAGCGAGGCTATGGAAGCTTGTGCTTTCAAATAAAACCTGTCGGACTATCACCTGCTTTTCGTGTGATTTCTGACCTTGTCCACCCCAGTCCAACACTGGCGCCGGTAGGAATAGACTGTCTCCAGCAGATTACCCCGAATGAATTCCCCATTGGACTCAGTACCACACTGTCGTGTGTGTGTGTGTGTGTGTGTGTGTGTGTGTGTGTGTGTGTGTGTGTGTGTGTGTGTGTGTGTGTGTGTGGTAGGAGGGTTTGCTGCTGACACAGACTGCCGTACATCCTCCGTGATAGAGGCAGTAGCAGTGACACATTCGTATGTGCTATCAGCAGACTGTCTGTGCCATCCCTGCTCTGCCTGACTTTTGAGCTCGAGCCTGGTGTGTCGTTTGCCAGCAACTCATCACAGGACTGCGTCACTGTGTGGACATCAGTTCAGAAAGGGGCTGCCAACAACTGACAGGGCCATGGCTTTTCTATTTTAAAACCCTTGTTGCTGTCTTTGTTTTTTGCTTTCCAAATAAAAAGCTCTTGCCATCAGCAGCTCCTTCCACAGCTGGCACCGAGCACAGCCTGTGGCAGAACAAATGTAAACAGAATGGATCTGCACACTGTCCCCAGCCTCTCTCGCTGTCCAATCCCTATCCAAACCCTCCTTTGTGATCTCCTTCTGACCTCGGGGGAGGGGGAAGACATTCCAGAGTTGTCCCAAGCGACCTTGGTTCAGGACCGTACGCCAGAGTCACCACAAACAAATGTGATCACCAGATCCCACAGTCGGTGATCATTTACGCCCACAACTGAATTCTGGGTGCCTAACTCCTAGCTGTAATGCCAACTCAGATAGAAATAACATTCACGAGGTGGGTGAGCACCAGCTCTTCTGATTGGCATCCAAATTGCAAACAGCAATAAGCCATCCAGCCCCTCGGGCCTGCTACTCTATCCCCACCTTCTCTGATCATGACCGTCACTCCCTTCTACCTCCAATAAGCATTGACTTCCTCTTTGGTTAAGATGAAAGGTTTGCAGCGGTAAGTAACAGTGAGACTGCTCCCACCCTCAGGACCCAAAAGGAAGTCAAATAGAATGATTGTTATCTTCCATAGACGCCAGAAGCTGAACTTTTTTTCTTCTATCCATTCACGAGATGTGGCCAGGCAACATTTATTGCCCAGACGGCAATTAAGAGTCAACCACATTGCTGTGGGTCTGGAGTCACATGTAGACTAGGTAAGGATGGCAGTTCCCTTCCCTAAAGGGCATTAGTGAACCAGATGTTGACTTTCCCTGACAGTCAGCAATGGTCATCGGTCGACCTTGAACTCTGGATTTTCACTGAAGTTAAATCCTGCCATCTGTCGTGGTGGGACTCAAACCTGGGTCCCCAGAACGTTCCCCGGGTCCCGCAAAAAAACATCATCAGCTCATCGCTTCCCGCGGCCAACTTTGAATATGTGGGCTGGCACAGAATGGGCACTGCTTCAGTGGCAGGCTCGTTTGGGGGTGCTGCGGGGTCAGCGGGTGTATTAGCTGACAGAATCTGGAAATGTGTGTTTCGGCCCCAAGTCAAGGATCGACTGACATCAAAGATCGACTCTTACTCGAGTAGATACAGTATTGATAGCCAGAGACTATTTCCCAGGGCAGAAATGGCTAGCACGAGGGGTCATAGTTTTAAGCTGGTTGGAGGAAAGTATAGAGGGGATGTCAGAGGCAGGTTCTTTACGCAGAGAGTTGTGAGAGCATGGAATGCGTTGCCAGCAGCAGTTGTGGAAGCAAGGTCATTGAGGTCATTTAAGAGACTGCTGGACATCTATATGGTCACAGAAATTTGAGGGTGCATACGTGAGGATCAATGGTCGGCACAACATTGTGGGCTGAAGGGCCTGTTCTGTGCTGTACTGTTCTATGTTCTATGTTCTATCTTCTAATCGTCCTTGAATTGGTGGAAGGCAACTCAGATACCAGGGCCTCGGTGGCTAATACACTGGCGATGCCAACTTGCATTGAAATAGCTTCTCGAAGACGGGGTGTTTTGTGGGAGTGCTGGAGGAGATTCCAGGGAGAAGGGGGTTGGGCATTAAGCATGTCTCAGAGGAGGAGAAAGTAGCAGGCGGGAAATTCGGGAGCTTAGGGCCCAGGCTCACTTACAGAGTCAGTCATTCCATACACATTACAAAGTTGAGCCCCTTAGGTCCCTTTGAAATGTTTCCCTCTCACCTTAAACCCTCTAATTAGGGACTCACCACCTCCCCGCCCGAGGAAAAGGCGACCCTGGCTCTTCACATTATCCCTGCCCCCTTGTGGTTTCGTAAACCTCCAAGTTCAGCTTCCTGCGCTCCAGGGAAAGGAGTCCCAGCCTATCCAGCCTCTCCTTATAACTCAGTCTCAGCAACATCCTAGTGAATCTTTTCTGCAGCATTTCCTGTTTGATAACATCCTGCCTGTAGCAGGGAGACCTGGATTGAACGCAGCATCCCAATAGTGGCCCTGACCAATGTCCTGTACGGCCGCAACATGACCCTCCCAACTCTACACTCAACGTACTGACCAATAAAGGGGAGCGTCCCAAACACCTTCCTCACCGCCCTGTCTACCTGCGACTCCACTTTCAAGGAGCTGTGTAGCCAAACCCCTAGCTCACTCTGTTCGACAGCAGTGAGGCAATGGTATTCGGAGGAATCTGTGAGGAGCTCAGAGTAGGATCAGCACAGAGATCTCTGAGGTGGGTGTGGGTCTGCAGGAGGCTACAGAGTCTGGGGGAACGGAAGGAGGAGGAGGTGGTGCTGCAGAGGCACTGGAAAACAGGGGAATGTTGAAGTGGTGGGAGGAGGTTGGGGAGGGGATTGCTGCGTGGAGCTGAAGCAGGAATACCAGTGGGAGGGAGGTAGTGAATGGGAACGTGGGGTGAGGTAGAACATAGGTTAGCAGAGGTTCAGATGAGATGGCATCTAAAGTGGATGGGAGGGAAATTAAAAAAGGTATGAAAACGTCTCAATGGATGTGGATGGGACAATCCAGGGCCTGCCTATCCGATCACTCCTGAACGTAGAATCACTGTAGCACTGAAAGAGACCATTCAGCCCATCTCTTCCCTCACCAGCCCTCCCAATAGCACAGAGTTAGCTTCCTCTTGTCTGCTCGTCACATTCCTCTGCATGGTGCTACTCTCCCTCTAGAAAGCCTCTCTGCCACACCCGGATCCCAAGTGCTTCCCTTCGGGAATTCTGAGGCTCGCTTCCCTTCCCCCGGAGCTGCGTCCTTGTCCGGACAGATTCCAGTCTTGCCAAAGGGAGCGTGTGCCCAGGCTGAATCTAGACTTGTAGACGGAAGGCAGATCTCGCTCAAACATGACCCAGCTGGCACCCCACAGGAAGGTATTTCAGCCCTCCCCCTACTGTTTATCTTGAAGCAAATGTTGGGGGGGGGGGTGGTGGGGAGGCGAGGGAGGGACAGGAAGGACTTGAACTCACACCCACGGGGTGAGGGTCTGCAGGGAACTGCACACAGCCGGGATCGCATATGCTAGGTGTGCGGCGAGCAAACGGAGGAAATGACTGTAGCCCCGGGGGCGTTAAATTGCATTAGTTTCAGCCCCCACTTCCCCACAAATCCCGGGAATGTGTGCAATTTAATGCCCCCCAGAAACTGCACACAGATTCCCGGGATTTGTGGGGAAGGGGGGGCAGATACTGCGCACAGATTCCCGGGATTTCTGGGGTTGGGGGTGAAATTGCACGCACAGATTCCCGGGATTTGTGGGCGGGGGGGAGGCTGAAACTGCACACGGATTCCCGGGATTTGTGGGGTTGGGGGTGAAATTGCACGCACAGATTCCCGGGATTTGTGGGCAGGGGGAGGCTGAAACTGCACACAGATCCCCGGAATTTGTGGGGAAGGGCGCCTGAAACTGCACACAGATTCCCGGAATTTGTGGGGAAGGGGGCCTGAAACTGCACACAGATTCCCTGGATTTCTGGGGTTGGGGGTGAAATTGCACACAGATTCCCGGGATTTGGGGGGGGGTGAAATTGCACGGAACCTGCCCTGGGTCTCCCCCCCACTCCCGACAAGGGGGACACACTCAGGAAGCAGCTCCCCACCGACACTGAGAGGCACCAGGCTGCTCGGACCAGAAACATAGGGATCCATAACGAAAAAGAGCTCTCGCTGGCCGTCCGCACACTCCCCGAAATTTAAAAAGTCCCAGAAACAAACTTGCAGAACCAAAGCAAAATGCATTAGCGAAGGCTGCATGCCTTTCCACCCCCAGCGCCCCCCCCCCCCCAAGTCCCGAGGAATGCAATGCCCCAGCTCTGCTTACTTGTAGCTGAAGACTGCTCTCCCAGGCTTCCAGAGACCGACTCAGGCTGCGACACTTGAGCCAGGACACAGCTGACACGGCCAGGCTGGAGATCGCCAGAGAGACCGCTAGAGCTGTCAGCAACATCACGCGGATCCTCCACCTCAGCCTCCCGGCCACGGCCATTCCTCGGACGCCCACCTGTCCCATTCTGCAGGCTGGTGCTCCGGGGAGGGGGCAGGACATACGCTTGGCCGAGAAACTTTGCTCAGAACGTCTTTCATTTAAATATAATCTACCACCACCCCCCCCCCCTTCCCGTGCAACAGCACAACCTTCTCTGAACTACTCCTAACACCAGGAAGAGCAGACGCTGCCAACAGGAAACTAACGGCTTGATTCGGTTCCCCTGGCCTTTTTTTTCCCCGGGGCTCCATGCTCTTGATGCATCCCGTAGCCGAATAGCTGTCTAGCCAAATCCGCTTGGGGACGGGGGGGGCGCTGCTTCGCCTGGAGGGGTTTCCCCAGACGAGCTAGGAATATCTCTCTGCTTTGTTTTCCCCTCCGCAAAAAATAAGCGGGAGCTGCGTTTCTGTAGCGCCTCCCGCGTCCTCGGGGACTCTCATCACCACCCGGAAAAGGGCGGGGATGCCCGTTCTGAAGCGTTGGGCGCTGTTGCGATGTCAGCTACCAACCCGCTCGCAGCGAG
Source organism: Stegostoma tigrinum (assembly GCF_030684315.1). NCBI lineage: Eukaryota > Metazoa > Chordata > Chondrichthyes > Orectolobiformes > Stegostomatidae > Stegostoma > Stegostoma tigrinum. The sequence continues at coordinate 3,901,705 of NC_081398.1, forward strand.
CTCGCCCCACCCCCAACAAACCCGCACTGTTTACTTTTACTGGTGTTGGTTGCAGGAGAGATAATCTTTTGAATGAGTAGCCAGGGGTCCCAATGCCCCCCCAAAAGGCTTAAACTAAAAACAGATACCTCGGACAGAGCAGCATCCTCTCGGTACCAACTCTGGACCTTTTACATCCTGAACTATGTCCCTGAAGTCCCTGCAGAGGATCTACAGTCCATAGAACCTCCAGCTTAGGGAGAGAGAGAGGTGGAGGAAGCTAGGGTCAAGTTCAGCTAGAAAGGATTACACGCAGGCAAGGAAGGAGCTCAAAAATGGTCTGAGGAGAGCCAGGAGGGGGCACGAGAAAGGCTTGGCAGAACGAATCAGGGGAAACACAAACGCATTTTACACTCATGTGAGGAATAAGAGAATGGTCAAAGAAAGAGTAGGGCCGATCAGGGATAGCATAGGGAACTTGTGTGTGGAGTCTGAGGAGGTAGGGGAAGCCCTAAATGAGTTTTTTGCTTCTGTCTTTACGAAAGAAACGAACTTTGTAGTGAATGAAACCTTTGAAGAGCAGGTGTGCATGCTGGAATGGATAGAGATAGAGGAACCTGATGTGCTGAAAATTTTGTCAAACATTAAGATTGACAAGTCGCCAGGCCCGGACCAGATTTGTCCTCGGCTGCTTTGGGAAGCGAGAAATGCAATTGCTTCGCCACTTGCGAGGATCTTTGCATCCTCGCTCTCCACTGGAGGACTGGAGAGAGACAAATGTAATTCCTCTCTTCAAGAAAGGAAATAGGGAAATCCCCGGCAATTACAGACCAGTAAGTCTCACGTCTGTCGTCTGCAAGGTGTTAGAAAGGATTCTGAGGGATAAGATTTATGACCATCTGGAAGAGCAGGGCTTGATCAAATACAGTCAACACGGCTTTGTGAGGGGTAGGTCATGCCTCACAAACCTTATCGAGTTTTTTGAGGATGTGACTAAAAAAGTTGATGAGGGTCGAGCTGTGGATGTGGTGTATATGGACTTCAGTAAGGCATTTGATAAGGTTCCCCATGGTAGGCTCATTCAGAAGGTCAGGGGGACTGGGATACAGGGGAACTTAGCTGCTTGGATACAGAATTGGCTGGCCAACAGAAGACAGCGAGTGGTAGTAGAAGGAAAATATTCTGCCTGGAAGTCAGTGGTGAGTGGGGTTCCACAGGGCTCTGTCCTTGTGCCGCTACTGTTTGTAATTTTTATTAATGACTTGGATGAGGGGATTGAAGGATGGGTCAGCAAGTTTGCAGACGACACAAAGGTCGGAGGTGTCGTTGACAGTATAGAGGGCTGTTGTAGGCTGCAGCGGGACATTGACAGGATGCAGAGATGGGCTGAGAGGTGGCAGATGGAGTTCAACCTGGATAAATGCGAGGTGATGCATTTTGGAAGGTCGAATTTGAAAGCTGAGTACAGGATTAAGGATAGGATTCTTGGCAGTGTGGAGGAACAGAGGGATCTTGGTGTGCAGATACATAGATCCCTTAAAATGGCCACCCAAGTTAAGAAAGCATATGGTGTTTTGGCTTTCATTAACAGGGGGATTGAGTTTAAGAGTCGTGAGATCTTGTTGCAGCTCTATAAAACTTTGGTTAGACCGCACTTGGAATACTGCATCCAGTTCTGGTCACCCTATTATAGGGAAGATGTGGATGCTTTGGAGAGGGTTCAGAGGAGGTTTACCAGGATGCTGCCTGGACTGGAGGGCTTATCTTATGAAGAGAGGTTAACTGAGCTCGGTCTCTTTTCATTGGAGAAAAGGAGGAGGAGAGGGGACCTAATTGAGGTATACAGGATAATGAGAGGCATAGATAGAGTTGATAGCCAGAGACTATTTCCCAGGGCAGAAATGGCTAGCACGAGGGGTCATAGTTTTAAGCTGGTTGGAGGAAAGTATAGAGGGGATGTCAGAGGCGGGTTCTTTACACAGAGAGTTGTGAGAGCATGGAATGCGTTGCCAGCAGCAGTTGTGGAAGCAAGGTCATTGGGGTCATTTAAGAGACTGCTGGACATGCATATGGTCACAGAAATTTGAGGGTGCATACATGAGGATCAATGGTCGGCACAACATTGTGGGCTGAAGGGCCTGTTCTGTGCTGTACTGTTCTATGTTCTATGTTCTAAAACCTTAGCTAGTTAAATAACTCACTGTCTGGAGCCTAGATGTTCAGGTACATAATTCTTTGAAGTTTGTGTCACATGTAGACGGGGGGGGGGGGTTAAGAAAGCATTTGACACGCTTACCTTCATTACTCAGACCTTTGAGTGTTGGAGTTGGGATGTCATGTTGAGGATGTACAGGACGTTAGTGAGGCCCCTTCTGGAGTACTGTGTCCTGTTCTGGTCGCCCTGTTAAAAGAAGGATGTGATTAAGCTGGAGAGCGTTCAGTAAAGATCTACAAATCTACTCGAAAACCTTAGAGATTTACTGGGATGTTACCGGGTATGGAGGGTTTGAGTTATAAAGGAGAGGCTGGAGAAGTGTTTTTCACTAGAGTGTAGGAAGCTGAGGGGTGGCCTTTTATAAAAAGTGGATTATAAAACCACAAGGGGGCAGAGATGAGTGGCAAGTGTCGTATCCCCAGGGTGGGGGCATTTCAAGACCAGGGGACATATTTTTAAGGTGAGAGGAAAAAGATTTATAAAATACTTGAGGGGCAATTTCTTTCCCCCCACACATAGAGCGGCTCATGTTTGGAATGAGCCTCCAGAGGAAGTGCTGTATGTGTGTACAGTTACAGCATTTACGAGACATTTGGATAAATACATGGGATAACACAGTGTGAAGCTGGATGAACACAGCAGGCCAAGCAGCATCTTAGGAGCAGGAAAGCTGACGTTTCGGGCCTAGACCCTTCATCAGAAGTAGGCTGAAACGTCAGCCTTCCTGCTCCTCTGATGCTGCTTGGCCTGCTGTGTTCATCCAGCTCTACGTCTTATTAACTCGGATTCTCCAGCATCTGCAGTTCCTACTATCTCTTCATTATCATCCATATGTTTATCCAATGACCATTTAAATGCCCTTAAAGTTGGCGAGTCTACTCCTGTTGCAGGCAGGGGATTCCACACCCTTACTACTCTCTGAGTAAAGAACCTACCTCTGAAATCTGTCCTATATCTATCACCCCTCAATTTAAGGCTATGTTCCCTCGTGCTCGCCATCACCGTCCGAGGTAAAAGGTTCTAAGGACTGTTCAATTAGATTCCAGTCTATAACTCATCGATCTGGAACCTATTGTTCTACACATAAACCACCCTGGACTCCTTGATCATTTTCCAGTCTGCAACTCACACCCAGGTATCTGTTATTCTAGATACAAACCACCTGAACCCCTCGATTAGATTCCAGTCTGTAACTCACTCCTGGGTATCTGTTATTCCCTATGTAAGTCACCCTGAACCCCTTGATTAGATTCCGGACTGTAATTCACTCCCAGGGATCTGTTATTGTATATATAAACCACATAGAGCCCCTCAATTAGATTCCAGTCTGTAACTCACTCCTGGGTATCTGTTATTCCCTACGTAAGCCACCCTGAACCCCTTGATTAGATTCTGGACTGTAACTCACTCCCAGGGATCTGTTATTTTGTATCTCATGTATATAATGCACTCCCCAGTGTCTGTTGTTCTATGTAAAGTGCCTGAAACCTTCAATTAGATTCTAAACTCTTTCTAATTGATTGCAGCCTGGGGTGTTCTGCCATTGTGGCCTGGAATTCTGCACGTGTGGAAAAACTAGGAGTTTCTGTCAGTTTTCGGAGGATGAATGTGACAGCATTGCTGCTGTTGCCACCATCAAAGCCAGACCAACGTGAAAGTGTGTTGTGGTTTCAGCATGAATTTGAGATCTTTCTTGCCTGTTACCTGCATCCTGCTGTGTAAATTTGTATCAACATCCTCTGCTGTTCCCTTGCAAGCATTTGGCTCACACTAAACGCTCAGCTACACTCAGTGGACAAGGCGCAATTCTGATACAGAACAGAGGACTCACATTTGTGAGCGAGGCAGCCCATGTCAAAGAGCTGGTGTTTGGATCGAGATGGGCCAAGGGAACAGGTGCTAACTTAGAAATGCTTCCAGAAGGTGTTGGCATTTTTGAAAGCGTTGGTAATGCAAGAAAGTGGTATTTTAAAGCTGGGATGGTGAGCGGCATTGTTGTGGGGCCAGATGGAGGGGGTTGGTCAGTTGAGTTGAGAATGGACCCTGACCCTGAACACGCCACATCTTATATGTGAATGTTAGTGTTTGGCGGTGTTAGCTTTCAATCTGGCTGTTTACACTGCTTAGGATGCTGTTAACAGTATCCAAAAGAGCAACCCAGCTTTTAGCTTCTACGTTGAGAGGAAGTAGATCGGCAATGCAGGGGGTGAAACAATGTCAATACCACCAGAGATAACCAGGTGCAGAGCTGGATGAACACATCAGGCCAAGCAGCATCAGCGGAGCAGGAAGGCTGACATTTCGGGCTTAGACCCTTCCTCTACGCCACCCACTGTCTTTTTACAGTCTTTTCATGGCACTGCGCAAATGAGAGATGTGTCACTGAAGCTTTTTGCTCTGCGCTCATGAGGACAAACACAAGAATGCCAAATTGGGTTGGGGGGGGTGGTGTTGTCCTCGTGCTTTTATCACTAGGCTGTCAAACCAGATAACATCCTCGGGACATGGGTTCGAATCCTGTTATGGCAGATGTCGGAATTTGAGCTCGATAAAAATCTGGAATTAAGAACCTCATGATGACCGTGAATCCATTGTCAATTGTCGGGAAAAACCCATCTGGTTCACCAATGTCCTTTAGGGAAGGAAGCTGCCATCCTTACCCGGTCTGGCCTACATGTGATTCCAGACCCACAGCCAATGAGGTTGAATCTCAAGTGCCCTCTGGGCAATTAGGGATGGGCAATAAACGCTATTCTTATCCCATGGGTGAATATAAAATACATTCCAAATGAGCACAACAATTTGCACCAGAGCAGGAAAGGGGGCAAATTGCTAAACAAGGTACCGCTCCCTGACCCCCCCCCCCTGAAATCCGGGCTCCTAGGGAGTTTAAAAACAAACATATAAGACTGTCTGGAGATGGTGAACTGTGCTAATGCCCACTGGGCCAGGGCAAACTAGTGCTTCGAGGCCCAGAGTTCAAGTCCTGCCAATGGTGCGATTTCAACATTGAGGAGTAAAATCTAAGGTTGACAGCTAGTCTCAGTGATAGCTATCTGTGAAACTTATCAATTACGGTGGAAAAGAAAACACCTCAAACTGGCTCGCTAGTGTCCTTACCCGGTCTGGCCTACACGTGACTTCAGACCCCCCGCAGCGAGGTGCTTGACCCTCCTCTGTAATGGCCCAACGAATTCACTCACTTCAAGGTTAATTTGGGATGGTGGGGGGTGCAGTTGCCAGTTACCCCGTATGATACCAGAGGTGCCAAGTCATGGATTTTATTTTCCAGAGATTACAGAATCCAAGTCATGTTGCTGCTTGGATTTGCTGGTGTTATGTAACTTAGTTCTCATGTTACAGTAGTGACGACTTTGATAAATGTACTGCAGTGGCTGCGAAGTGATTTAGCACGTTTTGTGGTCGCGAAAGATGCCAGAGAATTGCAGCAAAGATTCCTTCCTGCTGGGTCAGGTGCATCTCTGGTTCTTTCTGCTATTTTTCTATTGCTGTTTCTAGTTGGTACAAAACACGAGCCTCATTATCCCTCCCAGATACATCAAACCCGTCCCTGGGCTTCCTGTCTCTGTCTCTCTCTCTCTCCCTCTCTCTGGGTCTTTCTGTACCAATGCTGCCTTGACTTCCTGATGGCTTTGTGTTCTTTTTCTGCAAAATAGCAGCTTTATCTTATCAATATAATTCTGTCCTTGGCAGCTGGGAACTATCACTGGACATGAGAAACAACTGCAGACGGCAGACTGTACATCCCTGAGAGCCTGTATCAGAGATAGTAGGAACTGCAGAGGCTGGAGAATCTGAGATAACAAGGTGTAGAGCTGGATGAACACAGCAGGCCAAGCAGCATCAGAGGAGCAGGAAGGCTGATGTTTCAGGCCCTGACCCTTCTTCAAGTGTAGGCCCGAAACGTCAGCCTTCCTGCTCCTCTGCTGTTTTATTGAATTCAGATTCCACCATCTGCCTCACTGGGATTCGAACACAGGTGCCCAGGAGATTTTTCCCTGGGTCTCTGGATCAACAGCCCAGCGATAATATCACAGCCTCCCCTCTGTTCCTGTTACTCTGTGTTTAGTGAGTTTGCTGGCCTGCCTGTTCACAGTTGTTATTAGGCACCTCTGGAAGAGCTGGGACTCGAACCTTGGCCTCCCGGTCCAGGGGTAGGGACACTGCCACTGTTTCATCGCTCAGCCAATGTTGCATTCACATCGCTCCTGTCTTTTCAGTAATTCCTTCGTTATCCTCAAATGCTAATTACATTTGCCGTAATCCCTTCACAGTCATAGATCGAAATGTCACAGGATCACAGAATTATTATAGAGCAGATGGAGGCCATTCAGCCCACAGTGCCTGCACACTATTTCTATACAAACAGCCATCTAGCCTCCTCTTGAATGCTTCAACTGAACATTCCTCCATTACATAATATACTCATCGTTTGGCAGGCAATTTAACCATTTTGGATTTAAACGCACAATTCTATTCAATCCCCAGTGTTTGGTTAAGTTGTTAGTCAGGGTCCATTTCTGAAGAAGGGTCTAGGCCCAAAACGTCAGCCTTCCTGCTTCTCTGATGCTGCTTGGCCTGCTGTGTTCATCTAGCTCCACACCTTGTTATCTCGGCAATCAGCTGGTTTTCTGCAGCAAGCAGTTCCAATGGGACAAAAGGAGGAGCAGAATAAGGCCATTCGGCCCATCGAGGTCTGCTCCACCATTCAACCACAGAGGGCGCTTCGGGATTCATGTGCGTAAGAGAACTGAATGAAGGAAGGGGAGATGATGGCCCTCGCAGTGTTATCGCTGGACTGGTAATCCAGAGGACCAGGCTAATATTGTGGGGGACCCGTGTTCGAATCCCACCACGGCAAGTGGTGGAATTTGAATCTAATTTTTAAAAATACCTGGAATTAAGAACCTAACAATGACCAGTGTTGGACGGCTCCATGTGACTCCAGCCCCCACGACCCAATGTGGTTGACTCTAAACTGCCTGATGGGGCGATAAATGCTAACCTAGTCAGTAATGCCCACATTTTGTGAGTGAAAAAAAAAAGCTCCACAGCCTGGGGGGAGAAATGCAGAGCTGAGGGGTAAGAGTTAGGGAGGAGTAACTGGATGCCACCATCAAAGGGCTGGCATAGGCATTATGGGTTGAATGGCCCCCTTCTGGGCTGGTAGGGTTTGCCAGTAAACAGGACCACTCATTCCTTGGCGCTCTGAAAATGCAGCGCAACACTGATGACAGGCCAGAAATTGTGCAGTCGTCCGGGAGGCTATGACCATGAGATGTCAACTGACCCTGGGCCGTGTTTCATTAATTCTGCCCATTGCCAGCTTGCACAGAGTTTCGCTCAGTCCGGGGTTACAGCTCACAGCAGTGTATGCCCTCGTGTCCTGTCAGGCCTGGTGCGGCCTCGGGAAGAGAGGGCAGGGTCTCGGGGTGAAATGGAATTGGTGAGGGCAGAGGGTTTCACTGCACAGTGGAGGGAAGGGCCAAAGACCGAGCCAGTCAGAAGCTTCACATTTCGGGTTCAGGGAGGGGAATAAACAGGCCCGCGAGGCCCTCCAGAAGCGAATAGTCCAGCCTCCCATATGCATTATGGCGAATGGGACTAACGTAAGGGAAAGTGGCTGGCACTTGTGGAGGGAAGAGGTAAATATCCCAATGACACACTCCCCATCTCGGGGACCCACCCCCATAAATACTCACACACTCCCCAGCTCAGGGACGCGCCCCCCCATAAATACTCACACAGCCCCCTCCCTCAGGGACCCCCCCTGTAAATACTGACACACTCCCCCCTCCCGCGGACACCCCCCTGTAAATACTGACACGCTCCCCCCTCCCTCTGGGACCCCCCTGTAAATACTGACACACTCCCCCCTCCCTCTGGGAAACCCCTGTAAATACTGACACGCTCCCCCCTCCCTCTGGGACCCCCCTGTAAATACTGACACACTCCCCCCTCCCTCTGGGAAACCCCTGTAAATACTGACACACTCCCCCCTCCCGCGGACACCCCCCTGTAAATACTCACACAGCCCCCTCCCTCAGGGACCCCCCCTGTAAATACTAACACACTCCCCCCTCCCGCGGACACCCCCCTGTAAATACTGACACGCTCCCCCCTCCCCCGGGGACACCGCTGTAAATACTGACACACTCCCCCCTCCCTCGGGGACCCCCTGTAAATACTGACACACTCCCCCCTCCCTCGGGGACCCCCCTGTAAATACTGACACACTCCCCCCACCCTCAGTGACCCCCATGTAAATACTGACACACTCCCCCCTCCCTCGGGGACCCCCCTGTAAATACTCACACACTCCCCCCACCCTCGGGGACCCCCCTGTAAATACTGACACACTCCCCCCTCCCTCAGGAATCCCCCCGTAAATACTGACATGCTCCCCCCTCCCTCGGGGACCCCCCTGTAACTACTGACACACTCCCCCCTCCCTCGGGGACCGCCCGTAAATACTGACACTTTCCCCCCACCCCTCAGGAATCCCCCCGTAAATACTGACACACTCCCCCTCCCTCGGGAACCTCCCTGTAAATACTGACACGTTCCCCCCTCCCTCGGGGACGGTCCTGTAAATACTGACACACTCCCCCCTCCCTCGGGAACCTCCCTGTAAATACTGACACACTCCCCCCTCCCTCGGGGACCCCCCCTGTAAATACTGACACTCCCCCACCCCTCGGGGACCCCCCTGTAAATACTGACACGCTCCCCCCTCCCTCAGGGACCCCCCTGTAAATACTGACACGCTCCCCCCTCCCTCAGGGACCCCCCTGTAAATACTGACACATCCCCCCCTCCCTCGGGGACCCCCCTGTAAACACTGACACACTCACCCCTCCATTAGGGACCCCCCTGTAAATACTGACACGCTCCCCCCTCCCTCGGGGACCCCCCTGTAAATACTGACACGCTCCACCCTCCCTCGGGGACCCCCCTGTAAATACTGACACACTCCCCCCACCCTCAGTGACCCCCCTGTAAATACTGACTCACTCCCCCCTCCCTTGGGGACCCCCCTGTAAATACTGACACAGTCCTCCACCCCTCAGGACTCCCCCCTGTAAATTTTGACACATTCCCCCCTCCCTCGGGGACGGCCCTGTAAATACTGACACACTCCCCCCTCCCTCGGGGACCTCCCTGTAAATACTGACACACTCCCCCCTCCCTCAGGGACCCCCCTGTAAATACTGACACACGCCCCCCTCCCTCGGGGACCCCCCTGTAAATACTGACACACACTCCCCCTCCCTCGGGGACCCCCCTGTAAATACTGACACACGCCCCCCTCCCTCGGGGACACCCCTGCAAGTACTGACACACTCCCCCACCTCCGCGGGGACCTCCCTGTAAATATTGACACACTCCCCCACCCCCGCGGGGACCTCCCTGTAAATACTGACACACTCCCCCACCCCTCAGGGATCCCCCCCGGTAAATATTGACACCAGGACCCCAAGGGAAAAAAAACCACACTCACGCATCCCACACAAAACCTTCAAATTCATGGTCTGGGCATATTACTGGCTCCACCCCCGCCCCCGCCAGCCCCGAACAGACGGCTACCTGTCCTGTGTGTAAAACAGCCCCTCCGACAGTGCGGGACTCCCTCAGCACTGCGCTGGGGGCTATGGGTGGGGTTTACACACAAAATGTCTGAACTGATTCGATTATATTTGTTTTATTGTTGTGATGTGTACCGAGGCGCAGTGAAAAGTGCTGTTTTGGGAATCAGGGTAGCCGAGGGGAACGCAGAATGCCCCGTCACAGCTGCAGAAAACTTGCAGAGGACGAGGCAGACCGGGATAAACATTGGAGAGGTCAGTCGAAAAGCCTCACAACAGCGGACAGACGCTGCTCTTCAATCTGTTCAGACTTTTATATCTTCTGCCCTCTCCCTGGACCTTCCCGAGAGTGCCAACAGAGTATGGAAGGGGGTCTTTGATTCGTCTGTTTGGGACTCCAGCCCTTCACCACGTTAACGCAGAATTCTGTCTGCTCAGACTGAGCTGTATGTCGCTGGAGTGAACACATTCTGAGATCTCCGGCTGGGATCTGCACAGCAGTTTCGGAATTCAGTGGCGTATTCAGAGAAAACAGGGAGAAGAACTCCCAGAGCATTGAAAGAAATGCTAGCCTCCTGGATAATAAAAAGCAGAGTTCGACCTGCCGGTCATGATAATCCCACAGCCATAAATACAAATAAACTCCAGCAACATCTGACTCTCCATAATCCCCTGTTAATGATATCAACATGACATCTTCCAGCTCAACAGTGCCATCACCAGGGCCATCACCACACTGCAGTCGATAGGTATGTGTCAATTTCTGGGGATGGGGACCACCACAATTATTGAAGGTTCCTTCAAATACTGAAAATAATCCAAAGTCAGCCTTCCACATTTCCACATACACTGTCTCAGTCCCCAGGGACACATCCCTGTAAATGCTGATACACTCCATCCTCAGGAACCCTGTAAATACCAATATACTCCATGTAAATATTGACATGGCCTCTCGGGGGACTTGCATATGGAGGGTCAGTGCTGAGGGAGTGGGCACTGTCGGAGGGTCAGTGCTGAGAGAGCGCCGCACTGTCGGAGGGTCAGTGCTGAGGGAGTGGGCACTGTCGGAGGGTCAGTGCTGAGAGAGCGCCGCACTGTCGGAGGGTCAAGTGCTGAGGGAGTGCTGCACTGTCGGAGGGCCAGTGCTGAGGGATCGGGCACTGTCGGAGGGCCAGTGCTGAGGGATCGGGCACTGTCGGAGGGTCAGTGCTGAGGGAGCGGGCACTGTCGGAGGATCAGCACTGAGGGAGTGGGCACGGTCGGAGGGTCAGTGCTGAGGGAGCGGGCACTGTCGGACGGTCAGCACTGAGGGAGCGGGCATTGTCGGAGGATCAGCACTGAGGGATTGGGCACTGTTGGAGGGTCAGCGCTGAGGGAGCGCCGCACTGTCGGAGGGTCAGTGCTGAGGGAGCAGGCATTGTCGGAGGGTCAGTGCTGAGGGAGCGGGCACTGTTGGAGGGTCAGTGCTGAGGGAGCGGGCACTGTTGGAGAGTCAGTGCTGAGGAAGTGGGCACTGTCGGAGGATCAGCACTGAGGGAGCGGGCACTGTCGGAGCGTCAGTGCTGAGGGAGTGAGCACTGTCGGAGGGTCAGCGCTGAACTGAGGAAGCGGGCACTGTTGGAGGATCAGTACTGAGGGAGTGGGCACTGTCGGAGGGTCAGTGCTGAGGGAGCGGGCACTGTCAGAGGGTCTGCGCTGAGGGAGCACCGCACTGTCGGAGGGTCAGCACTGAGGGAGTGCTGCACTGTCGGAGGGTCAGTGCTGAGGGAGTAGGCACTGTCAGAGGGTCAGCGCTGAACTGAGGAAGCGGGCACTGTTGGAGGATTAGTACTGAGGGAGTGGGCACTGTCGGAGGGTCAGTGCTGAGGGAGCGGGCACTGTCGGAGGGTCAGTGCTGAGGGAGCGGGCACTGTCAGAGGGTCAGTACTGAGGGAGTGGGCACTGTCAGAGGGTCAGCGCTGAACGAGGGAGCGGGCACTTTTGGAGGATCAGCACTGAGGGAGTGGGCACTGTTGGAGGGTCAGTGTTGAGGGAGCGGGCACTGTCGGAGGGTCAGTGCTGAGGGAGCGGGCACTGACGGAGGGTCAGTGCTGAGGGAGCGCCGCACTGTTGGAGGGTCAGTGCTGAGAGAGCGGGCATTGTCGGAGGGTCAGTGCTGAGGGAGCGCCACACTGTCGGAGGGTCAGTGCTGAGGGAGCGGGCACTGTCGGAGGGTCAGTGCTGAGGGAGCGGGCACTGTTGGTGAGTCAGTGTTGAGGGAGCAGGCACTGTCGGAGGGTCAGTGCTGAGGGAGCGGGCACTGTCGGAGGGTCAGTGCTGAGGGAGCGCCGCACTGTTGGAGGGTCAGTGCTGAGAGAGCGGGCATTGTCGGAGGGTCAGTGCTGAGTGAGCGCCACACTGTCGGAGGGTCAGTGCTGAGGGAGCGGGCACTGTTGGAGGGTCAGTGCTGAGGGAGTGGGCACTGTCGGAGGGTCAGTGCTGAGGGAGCGCCGCACTGTTGGAGGGTCAATGCTGAGAGAGCGGGCATTGTCGGAGGGTCAGTGCTGAGGGAGTGGGCACTGTTGGACGGTCAGTGCTGACGGAGTGGGCACTGTCGGAGGATCAGCGCCGAGGGAGTGGGCACTGTCGGAGGGTCAGTGCTGAGGGAGCAGGCACTGTCGGACGGTCAGCACTGAGGGAGCAGGCACTGTCGGAGGGTCAGCGCTGAGGGAGAGGGCACTGTTGGAGTGTCAGTGCTGAGGGAGTGCGCACTGTTGGAGGGTCAGTGCTGAGGGAGTGCCGCACTGTTGGAGGGTCAGTGCTGAGGGAGTGCGCACTGTTGGAGGGTCAGCGCTGAGGGAGAGGGCACTGTCGGAGGGTCAGCGCTGAGGGAGATGGCACTGTCAGAAGGTCAGCGTTGATGGACCTTAGTATTTTGCACTAATTCATGAACATGTCTGGATCCGTGAAATGCCTCGCTTTTCTGTAGTGCCTTTAATAACTCGGGGAGGTTCCCAAGTACAGTACAACCAGAAAAGCGAAATGTTTGCACAGCCCTGCAAATATTCTGATCTTGTTGTCTTTTTATTCATTCATAGCACGAGGGCCTCCTTGGCCAGGCATTATTTATTGCCCGTCCCTAATTGCCCCAGAGGGCAGTTAAGAGTCAACCACATTGATGTGGGTCTGGAGTCACATGTAGGCCAGGCCAGGTAAGGACGGCAGTTTCCCTCCCTAAAGGACATTAGTGAACCAGATGAGTTTTCCCGACAATTGACAACAGATCTATGGTCATCGTTAGATTCTTAATTCTAGATTCTTTCCTGAATTAAAAATCTGCTGTGGCATGATTGGAAGCTGCGTCCCCAGGACATTACTCAGATCTCTGGATTAACAGGTAAGATGAATAGGTCATCACCCACCCTGAAGGGAAAGGTCCTCAGCTCAGTCCCAAATAGCAGATGCATTTTCCTCAGAATGTGACTTCTTCCCAAGGGGTGAAAATGTGGAATTGCATGCTACTGTCATTGTGTGGTTGTAAGTCTTTGACATTTTGGGGAGAAACAGCCTCTCACCTCTGCATTTTACTAAAATTGCCAGCAATCGCTTCAGAGAACCGGGGCTGTTCCCCTCAGTGTGGCCACCTTTTATTGAAAGCACACAGCTCCTAACCCAGAGAGGAAAGATACAACAAAATGAATTTGAATCAGAGATAATGGGAACTGCAGACGCTGGAGAATCCAAGGTAACAAAGTGTGGAGCTGGATGAACACAGCAGGCCAAGCAGCATCTTAGGAGCACAAAAGGTCTAGGCCCGAAACGTCAGCTCTTATGCTCCTGAGATGCTGCTTGGCCTGCTGTGTTCATCCAGCTCCACACTTTGTTATCTCGGATTCTCCAGCATCTGGTTCACTAATGTCCTTTAGGGAAGGAAACTGCCGTCCTTACCTGGCCTGGCCTACATGTGACTCCAGACCCACAACAATGTGGTTGACTCTTAACTGCCCTCTGGGGCAATTAGGGATGGGTAATAAATAATGCCTGGCCAAGGAGGCCCTCGTGCTATGAATGAATAAAAAGACAACAAGATCAGAATATTTGCAGGGCTGGTACAATTTGAAGTGTACATGATGAGTTAGACCACTGTACATTTTTTTGAAGTTTTACCAATTGAAGTGACCACAGGAAACCATCACTTAAGGAACATCACTTATTGTTGAGACAACACACAGTGAGGAGCTGGAGGGACACAACAGGACGGGCAGCATCAGAGGAGCAGGAAAACTGACGTTTCAGATCAGGACCCTGCTTCAGCCCCATTTCTGAAGGAGGGTCCCGACCTGAAGCATCAACTTTCCTGCTCCTCTGATGCTGCCCGGCCTGCTGTGTCCCTCCAGCTCCTCACTGTGTGTTGTCTCTGACTCCAGCCTTGGCAGTTCTCGCTCTGTCGTCACTTACTGTTAAACACCTAAATGGGAGCAGCTCCTTACAGTTGTGCATTGGCGAGTTCCCACCTGGGACAGACAGTCCTGCAGGCCCATTCCTGAGTCTGCTTTATGAAGGGCTCAGGTGATGAGTTCCTGGTGGGCGGGCCACTGCCTGTTTGTAAGAAATTCATGCTCAACGGTCTCTACAAAGAAATGAATTAGTGACTCCCCACTGGGCCTTGTGGTGCTAACCGTGAAAGACTTCGGGCCTGCTTTGCCTCATTTAGATTCGGAATCTGTGACCTTTCATGACCACGCTGGCTGGGTTTGACTTGAAAAACTGGTCAAAGAGAAAGGGAACTCTCTCATGAGACTGACTATTTTAGGTGGTGACTCTTGGGAGGAAATGCTTTTGGGATGAAAAACTAGGCCTCAGGCTTGGCCTGACTGGAAGGCCCAATCGTGACCCAACTTCCTGAGCTGAGACAACAGCAGGGGGTATTCCTTCTGGGAAAATGATTAACTGAATTCCTCTTGAACGTCTGCCAATTCCACAGCAAAAGTTTATCACTTGTCTGTCTGTGGAGTCTGTTTGGAAACAATGGACCACGCTGAAGTGTAATCAGCGCTGCACGGTAAATAATTCATAGCCAGTAGGCCATGGGCAACCTACTCCCACTCCAGAAAGCTCAGTGAAATTGACAAGCCCTCAACGCCCTCCTCCCCGCCACCTCCCCGCTGCTGAGGGGTCGATCTGTCTCTGTCAGAGGTTCTGTCTTTCCAACATGATGTCCCCTGCACCACACCCCCCCGACCCCGCATCCCCTCCAACCCTGTCAAGGCCAAGGAAGGTTCTATCAAAGACAAGCTGAGGGTGCTCGCCATCAATATTTATCCCTCAACTCACATTATAGAACCCCTACAGTACTGAAAGAGGCCATTCAGACCATCGGATCTGCAACTAGCCCCTCCCCTCAACCAAACAGCATTACAGTGAGAACCACACTATCACCCTATCCCCAAACTCCTGTGTTTCCCGTGGCTAGCCCATCTAACGCGCACATCCCGGGACAATTTAGCACGGCCAACCCACCCTAACTCGCACATCCCTGGGCACTACGAGTCAATTTAGCACGGCCAACCCACCCTAACCTGCACATCCCTGGGCACTACGGGACAATTTAGAACGGCCAACCCACCCTAACCCGCACATCCCTGGGCACTATGGGACAATTTAGCACGGCCAACCCACCCTAACCTGCACATCCCTGGGCACTATGGGACAATTTAGCACGGCCAGTCCACCCTAACCCACACATCCCTGGGCACTATGGGACAATTTAGCACGGCCAACCCACCCTAACCTGCACATCCCTGGACACTATGGGACAATTT
The DNA here is from genome assembly GCF_030684315.1 of Stegostoma tigrinum. Taxonomy (NCBI): domain Eukaryota; kingdom Metazoa; phylum Chordata; class Chondrichthyes; order Orectolobiformes; family Stegostomatidae; genus Stegostoma; species Stegostoma tigrinum. The sequence goes on from NC_081398.1 coordinate 3,917,307, forward strand.
AGCACGGCCAACCCACCCTAACCTGCACATCCCTGGGCACTATGGGACAATTTAGCACGGCCAACCCACCCTAACTCGCACATCCCTGGGCACTACGAGTCAATTTAGCACGGCCAACCCACCCTAACTCGCACATCCCTGGGCACTACGAGTCAATTTAGCACGGCCAACCCACCCTAACCCGCACATCCCTGGGCACTACGAGTCAATTTAGCACGGCCAACCCACCCTAACCCGCACATCCCTGGGCACTATGGGACAATTTAGCACGGCCAACCCACCCTAACCCGCACATCCCTGGGCACTATGGGACAATTTAGAACGGCCAACCCACCCTAACCCGCACATCCCTGGGCACTATGGGACAATTTAGCACGGCCAACCCACCCTAACTCGCACATCCCTGGGCACTACGAGTCAATTTAGCACGGCCAACCCACCCTAACCCGCACATCCCTGGGCACTACGAGTCAATTTAGCACGGCCAACCCACCCTAACCCGCACATCCCTGGGCACTATGGGACAATTTAGCACGGCCAACCCACCCTAACCCGCACATCCCTGGGCACTATGGGACAATTTAGAACGGCCAACCCACCCTAACCCGCACATCCCTGGGCACTATGGGACAATTTAGCACGGCCAACCCACCCTAACCCTCACATCCCTGGGCACTATGGGACAATTTAGAACGGCCAACCCACCCTAACCCGCACATCCCTGGGCACTATGGGACAATTTAGCACGGCCAATCCACCCTAACCCGCGCATCCCTGGGCACTACGAGTCAATTTAGCACGGCCAACCCACCCTAACCCGCACATCCCTGGGCACTACGGGACAATTTAGAACGGCCAACCCACCCTAACCCGCACATCCCTGGGCACTGTGGGACAATTTAGCACGGCCAACCCACCCTAACCCGCACATCCCTGGGCACTATGGGACAATTTAGAAGGGCCAACCCACCCTAACCCGCACATCCCTGGGCAGTACAGGACAATTTAGCACGGCCAATCCACCCTAACCCGCACATCCCTGGGCACTATGGGACAATTTAGCACGGCCAATCCACCCTAACCCGCACATCCCTGGGCACTATGGGACAATTTAGAACGGCCAATCCACCCTAACCTGCACATCCCTGGGCACTATGGGACAATTTAGCACGGCCAATCCACCCTAACCCGCACATCCCTGGGCACTATGGGACAATTTAGCACGGCCAATCCACCCTAACCCGCACATCCCTGGACACTATGGGACAATTTAGCACGGCCAACCCACCCTAACCCGCACATCCCTGGGCACTATGGGACAATTTAGCACGGCCAATCCACCCTAACCCGCACATCCCTGGGCACTATGGGACAATTTAGCACGGCCAATCCACCCTAACCTGCACATCCCTGGACACTATGGGACAATTTAGCACGGCCAACCCACCCTAACCCGCACATCCCTGGGCACTACGGGACAATTTAGAACGGCCAACCCACCCTAACCCGCACATCCCTGGGCACTATGGGACAATTTAGCACGGCCAACCCACCCTAACCCGCACATCCCTGGGCACTATGGGACAATTTAGAACGGCCAACCCACCCTAACCCGCACATCCCTGGGCACTACAGGACAATTTATCACGGCCAACCCACCCTAACCCGCACATCCCTGGGCACTATGGGACAATTTAGCACGGCCAATCTACCCTAACCCGCACATCCCTGGGCACTATGGGACAATTTAGAACGGCCAATCCACCCTAACCCGCACATCCCTGGGCACTATGGGACAATTTAGCACGGCCAATCCACCCTAACCCGCACATCCCTGGACACTATGGGACAATTTAGCACGGCCAACCCACCCTAACCCGCACATCCCTGGGCACTATGGGACAATTTAGCACGGCCAGTCCACCCTAACGCACACATCCCTGGGCACTATGGGACAATTTAGCACGGCCAATCCACCCTAACCCGCACATCCCTGGACACTATGGGACAATTTAACACGGCCAACCCACCCTAACCCGCACATCCCTGGGCACTATGGGACAATTTAGAACGGCCAACCCACCCTAACCCGCACATCCCTGGGCACTATGGGACAATTTAGCACGGCCAACCCACCCTAACCCACACATCCCTGGACACTATGGGACAATTTAGCACGGCCAACCCACCCTAACCCGCACATCCCTGGGCACTATGGGACAATTTAGCACGGCCAACCCACCCTAACCCGCACATCCCTGGGCACTATGGGACAATTTAGCACGGCCAACCCACCCTAACCCGCACATCCCTGGGCACTATGGGACAATTTAGCACGGCCAATCCACCCTAACCCCCACATCCCTGGGCACTATGGGACAATTTAGCACGGCCAACCCACCCTAACCCGCATTTCCCTGGGCACTATGGGACAATTTAGCACGGCCAACCCACCCTAACCCACACATCCCTGGACACTATGGGACAATTTAGCACGGCCAACCCACCCTAACCCACATATCCCTGGACACTATGGGACAATTTAGCACGGCCAATCCACCCTAACTCGCACATCCCTGGGCACTATGGGACAATTTAGCACGGCCAACCCACCCTAACCCGCACATCCCTGGACACTATGGGACAATTTAGCACGGCCAATCCACCCTAACCCACACATCCCTGGACACTACGGGACAATTTAGCACGGCCAATCCACCCTAACCTGCACATCCCTGGGCACTATGGGACAATTTAGCACGGCCAATCCACCCTAACCCGCACATCCCTGGGCACTATGGGACAATTTAGCACGGCCAATCCACCCTAACCCACACATCCCTGGACACTATGGGACAATTTAGCACGGCCAATCCACCCTAACCCGCACATCCCTGGGCACTATGGGACAATTTAGCACGGCCAATCCACCCTAACCCGCACATCCCTGGGCACTATGGGACAATTTAGCACGGCCAACCCACCCTAACCCGCACATCCCTGGGCACTACGGGACAATTTAGCACGGCCAACCCACCCTAACCCGCACATCCCTGGGCACTACGGGACAATTTAGCACGGCCAATCCACCCTAACCCGCACATCCCTGGGCACTATGGGACAATTTAGCACGGCCAACCCACCCTAACCCGCACATCCCTGGGCACTACGGGACAATTTAGCACGGCCAATCCACCCTAACCCGCACATCCCTGGGCACTATGGGACAATTTAGAACGGCCAATCCACCCTAACCCGCACATCCCTGGGCAGTACGGGACAATTTAGCACGGCCAACCCACCCTAACCCACACATCCCTGGGCAGTATGGGAGGAACCCGAGGGGACCCGTGCAGACACGGGGAGAATGTACAAACCCCACACAGACAGATGCCTGAGGGTGGAATTGAACCCAGGTCCCTGGTGCTGTGAGGCAGCATTGCTCACCACTGAGCCACCGTATTAGAATTAAGTAATATTAGAAATTAGAATATTGTTGGGTATTTTCACATTATTATTTGGGGGGAATCTGCTGGGTGCATATTGGCTCCCCTAGTGTTGTCTGGTTAGGTTAGACACCATCTTATAGAGTCATAGAGCCAACAGCATGGAAAGAGACCCTTCAGTCAAACGAGTCTACGCTAACCAGAATCCCAAACGAAACTAGTCCTACTTGCCTGCACTTGGCTCATATCCCTCCAAACCTGTACTCATCCAAATGTCTGTTAAACTTTCTAACTGTACCCACAAGCACTGTCTCCTCTGGCAGTTCATTCCACACCTGAACCACTCTCTGTGTCAAATATTTTGCCCCTCAAGTCCTTTCTAAATCCCTCTCCTCTTGCTTTAACAATGTGCCCCCTAGTTTTGAAATCTTTCGGGAAAAGACATTTGCCATTCATCCTATCCATGCCCCTTGTGGTTTTATAAACCTCTATAAGGTCAGCCCTCAGCCTCCTACACCCCAGCCTATCCAGCCTCTCCTAACTCAAACCTTATAGTCCCAGAATCATCCTCGTCAATCCTTTCTGCAGCCTTTCCAGTTTAATAGCATTCTTCCTTCTGCAGGGTGACCAGAAACACAAACAGTGCTCTAGAAGAGGCCGTGTCAATGCTCTTTTTCCCACCTTTGACATGAGGATTGATACATAAATAGGAAAGATTTGAAGGGATATAGGCGAGGAGCAGGGAAGTGGGACTCGTTTAGTTTGAGATTATGTTCGGCGTGGATTGGTTGGACCTAAGGGTCTGTTTCCATGCTGTATGACTCTATAACTTATCCAAATGTATTTTAAACATTGTAATTGTACCCACATCTACCACTTCCTCAGGAAGCTCATTCCACACATGAAACCACTCCCTGTGTAAAAAAAAGAGTTGCCCCTCAAGTCCTTTTCAAATCGTTGTCTTCTCACCTTAAAAACATTCCCTCTATCATTTCATACTTCCAATGTTTGTGAGAAAGTCTGACCACCATTGGCTAATATTTATGTGCACAATGATATGCAAACTTATCACACTGGGATCACCCTGCTCCCCCAGTCATGGTACAAGGTGCCACCACCGACAGGAGGATGTAATTACAGGACACTGGCTCACACTGGATTGACTAGGGATCTCTTGAAAGTCTGAAGTCTTGAGTCATCCTGACCCAAATCCCCAACTATACTCTCCTCTCCACCTATCCTCTCCTCCATCCATCTTCAATCCACCTCCCCATCTCTCCCTATTTATTCCAGAACCCTCACCCCATCCCCCCTCTGATGAAGGGTCTAGGCCCGAAACGTCAGCTTTTGTGCTCCTGAGATGCTGCTTGGCCTGCTGTGTTCATCCAGCCCCACACTTTGTCATCCCAAATCCCTCCAACCCTCTCCTATTCAGGTACTCAAATGTTGTAATTGTACCGAATGGAGGTATACAGCACCTGTGGCCCAACTCCTCACAGGTTTCCCCAGTATAAAAGTGAACTGCTGGTGGGACTGGTCTCCATCTTGAAATGTCATTGGTGAACAGTGGGTCTCTCTCCAACGTCTGCCCATCTCCACCATGCAGCCCGCCTCAACTGTTTGATCTCCTGGACTTAGCTTTGAGGTACCAATTCACAAGAGACACACACTAAGGCCAGTTACTGACGTGCCTGAAGTAGGCCATGGATAAAAAGCAGGGACCATCTTTGATGCAGAGCAGGTGCAAAAGCAAGGTTTCTCGGGCCAGAACAGTGTGGTTAGCTTATACACCAAGTCAACTGATGCACGGCGAATCTATCCCACCCAGGATGCCCGGAGGGTGTCAAAGCAATTTTTGTGCCCAGAAGCTGAGAGATCTGCAAATCTTTAGATCAGTGAATGGTCTTGATGGGCTGAATGGCCTATTTCCGCGCCTGATCCTCCGGCTCTGACAAGGACTCTCTTCCAAATCGCCCTCCCTCCAAACAGCAACCACTTCAGAGATAATGGGAACTGCAGATGCTGGAGAATCCAAGATAACAAAGTGTGGAGCTGGATGAACACAGCAGGCCCAGCAGCATCTCAGGAGCACAAAAGCTGATGTTTCGGGCCTAGACCCTTCTTCGGAGAGGGGGATGGGGAGAGGGAACTGGAATAAATAGGGAGAGAGGGGGAGGCGGACCGAAGATGGAGAGAAAAGAAGATAGGTGTAGAGGAGAGTATAGGAGGGGAGGTAGGGAGGGGATAGGTCAGTCCAGGGAAGACGGACAAGTCAAGGAGGTGGGATGAGGTTAGTAGGTAGGAAATGGAGGTGCGGCTTGGAGTGGGAGGAAGGGATGGGTGAGAGGAAGAACAGGTTAGGGAGGCAGAGACAGGCTGGACTGGTTTTGGGATGCAGTGGGTGGGGGGGGAGGAGCTGGGCTGGTTGTTTGGTGCAGTCGGGGGGAGGGGAAGAGCTGGGCTGGTTTAGGGATGCAGTGGGGGGAGGGGAAGAACTGGGCTGGTTGTGTGGTGCAGTGGGGGGAGGGGATGAGCTGGGCTGGTTGTGTGGTGCAGTGGGGGGAGGGGACGAACTGGGCTGGTTTTGGGATGCGGTGGTGGAAGGGGAGATTTTGAAACTGGTGAAGTCCACATTGATACCATTGGGCTGCAGGGTTCCCAGGCGGAATATGAGTTGCTGTTCCTGCAACCTTCGGGTGGCATCATTGTGGCACTGCAGGAGGCCCATGATGGACATGTCATCTAGAGAATGGGAGGGGGAGTGGAAATGGTTTGCGACTGGGAGGGGCAGTCTTCAGTGGGTGTGATTGCATATTAATGACGTGGGCACAGGGTATCAAAGTGGTAATGTCCCTGGCTCAGTAATCCAGAGAGCCAGGCTAATGCACCGGGGACATCCGCTGAATTAAATCCTACTGATAAATTGGGAATTGGAATCTAGCCTCAGTGAAGCCAAACACTTCCACCGTTGCTGGTTACTATTCAAATCCCATCTGGTCCACTCGCTTCCTTTAAGGAAGGAAATTCAGGAAATCTGGCCTCCATGTGACTCCTTCCCCCTGAAGTGCCTCAGCAAGCCCTCGGTGCAAGGGCAGTTGGGGACAGGTGTTTCTAACATGACCTTGATTTCGGCTGAGAACAGGATTTGTGGGAGGCCGCGATGCCCCCTGCAGTTGAGCTGCCTGGCAACACCGACTTTCCCCAACCCCTGCACTGAGAGTGGGGAAACCCTGTCAACAACATCCCCCACCCCAGGGGGGAAGGGGGACGAAATCTGGGGGGGACTGTGACAGGCAAGGGACCACTGTGTGTGTGGGGGGGGGGAAGGTTCGGAATTTTGACACCTAGAGCATAGACTGTCATTTCAGCCTGTACACCCCCTTTAAGTAACATGGGGTCTGACCAGAAGGAGAAGGTTAACTGAACCTCGGAGGGGTAAAAAGAACAAGGAGGGAGAATTTCTGTTCAGGTCAAGAAGGGGTTAATTTGGTTCAGAAACGTCCTGGCTCAGCGTCACTTCATGGAACTGATACTACTACAGAAACAGCAGTGTCTGTGTGTGTCAGTGATCTACAGCATTTCTCCAGGGAGATATTCCCACAGAGAAACCTTGCGGACTGTGGCCGAAACGGTAGGTGCAGGATAGTGCTGGGGGGCTATCTACAGGCTTCATGGGTGATTCTTTAAAGTGCTAATTGGGTAACACTTTAGAACACAGAACAATACGGCACAGTAAGTTGGGGTTTCGGGTTAAGGGTCTTTTCCCCAAGGTACAGGGAATCCGTTTCAACCTGAGAGGGGAAAAATGTAACAAGGACACGAGGGGCGACAGCTTGTTTTAAAACACAAAGAGTGGTTCGTGTGTGGAATGAACTGCCACAGGAAGCAGTGGACGCAGATACAGTTACAACGTTTAAAAAGAATTTGGATAAATTCATGAATAGGAAATGTTTGGAGGGAAATGGGCCAGGCACAGGCTGTATTAGGTCCAGCTTGTTTGGGAAAACGGCCATCATGGATTGGTTTGCTTCCATCCTGTGTAGCTCTACAGCTAATAGGCTAACATTTAGTGGTGGGGATTATCTGCGGGGGTTGGGGTTAAGGGGCTAATGGGATAACATTTAATGGTGGGGATTATCTGCGGGGTTTTGGGGTTAAGGGGCTAATGGGGTAACATTTAATGGTGGGGATTATCTGCGGGGTTTTGGGGTTAAGGGGCTAATGGGGTAACATTTAATGGTGGGGATTATCTGCGGGGTTTTGGGGTTAAGGGGCTAATGGGGTAACATTTAATGGTGGGGATTATCTGCGGGGTCTTGGGGTTAAGGGGCTAATGGGGTAACATTTAATGGTGGGGATTATCTGCGGGGTCTTGGGGTTAAGGGGCTAATGGGGTAACATTTAATGGTGGGGATTATCTGCGGGGTCTTGGGGTTAAGGGGCTAATGGGGTAACATTTAATGGTGGGGATTATCTGCGGGGTCTTGGGGTTAAGGGGCTAATGGGGTAACATTTAATGGTGGGGATTATCTGCGGGGTCTTGGGGTTAAGGGGCTAATGGGGTAACATTTAATGGTGGGGATTATCTGCGGGGTCTTGGGGTTAAGGGGCTAATGGGGTAACATTTAATGGTGGGGATTATCTGCGGGGTCTTGGGGTTAAGGGGCTAATGGGGTAACATTTAATGGTGGGGATTATCTGCGGGGTCTTGGGGTTAAGGGGCTAATGGGGTAACATTTAATGGTGGGGATTATCTGCGGGGTCTTGGGGTTAAGGGGCTAATGGGGTAACATTTTATGGTGGTTTATCTGGGAGTGTTGGGGTTAAGGGGCTAATGGGATAACATTTCATGGTGAGGGTTTATCTCTGGGGGCGTTGGGGCACAAGGTAGCCGTTCACGGTGGGGTTTGTCCGAGTTGGGTGGGGCGCAGGGAGGTCAGTGAGATCTACTTGAGAGTCCATGTGGTTTCTTTGCATGTCTCAGGGTCTGTTTTAAACTGGGTTTATCTTGGGGGGAGGTGGGGAAGGGGGAAGACCTGCGGGTTTGAATTTTAGCTGGAGTTTTCGTGAAAAAGTACTGTTCATTTTGGGGGAGGAGGAGTGCTCTATAAATTCGAGTACCAAGCAGAAATTTTGTCAGTTTTTTTAAAAACTTTGACTCGCTGCAGGAAGGAGGTGTGTGCGTGTGTTTTTTTAAGATAAGGGATTGCTGCAGGAGAATAAATTGACTAGCCTGCAGGTAGCCTCTAGTCTGGGCTCTACACTGGTTTCCTTTCAGTGGCTGGTGATATGCTTCGAAACGCTGGCAGCTACCGGAGTGCAGTTGTGTGTTGGCGGAAATTGAAAGGTAGGCAGATTAATGTTGGGGGTGGCTGGTGTGACTCCTAACCCCCCTGGTTAGGAGCAGGAGCAACCTCGGAGCAACGCCAGAGAGAGAGAGAGAGACAGGTAAAGTGCTTGACAGAAGAGATAAAGTGACCCCCATCCCCCACCTCTCTCACGCTTTCAGTATCGTTTCCATTTGCGCGTGGAATTTGGGGCGGACTGAGCCTCTGCTCTCCCAAGGAATGAAAGCCAAGGACTTCTCAGGTTTATTTTATCAGAGAGGGCCTTCGCGGAAAGAAAAATGCTTTGGAAATTTCTGGAGGATGTGTTTTTTCACTTTGCTTTGGGAGAAGGGGAGGTAAGGAATTGGCGAGCCGGTGACCGGAGGACTTCCACAAGCTGAACGCTGCTTGGCCTGCTGCGTTCATCCAGCCCCACACTTTGTTATCACAGGCACTTTGCCTGCTTTGACAAACTGGAAAACTGGGGGTGGTTCCGGTAGATTCAGCTCAAATTCTGCATCCAACCTGCACAAGCCGGTAGCCAGAGAAGCAAAAGCTGCTTTGTAAATAGCGTTGAAGAGACCAGGGGTATTGACTGGAGGAAGGTACGGGGAGTTTTAAAGGAACTTTTCATTTTGCTTCCTTAAAAACCCTCCTTATTCTTAGCTGCTACACCTTTCCACCTCAATCTCGGGCTTTTGTTTTTAACGTACTTGAGCCTCATCTCCACAGAATGTGTTCCCACTTTGGAGGGTAGAATCCCAAGAAGGTGGGACGTGGGTGGGGAGCAACATTCTTTAGAAATTCTCAGAGTGGGCAGATATGCCCTGTTTCGTAAGGGCACCCGACCAACCCCTGAATGGAGAAACACAAACGGAAATCACTGTGGGTGGGGGGTGGGGAAGTCAGCCGGTCTGATGGCATCTGTGTAGAGAAACGAAAAGTTGACGTTGCGGGGCTAGTGACCCTTCCCTGGAACTGATAGGAGCTGGGAAAGTGCCGCTTTTTTATACAGAAGATGGGGTTGGGCAGAGGGGGTTAGGGAGTAAAATGCTAGGTGGGGATAGAGCCCAAAGAGGGAGGAGAACATTTGGGCAAAGACATGGATAATGGTCAACTCAGGAGTAGGAATAACGCCAAAATGGGGGCTATAAGTGGTTGTGTATCATGGGATAACAAAGCCTGGGGTGTGGAGAGTTGGGTGAAGAACATGGCAGAAGGGGTCTCAAGCCCTGAAATTTATTGAACTCGATCAGAAGACTATAGAGTTCCCAAGACGGAAATGAGGTGCTGATCTACCAGCGTGCGCTGGGAATGGAGTAAGTTTGCTCAGGAGAGGGGCCCTCATGCGTTGAGGCGCTTTGTTGGGAACATCTAGAGTCAAGGTTCCAGTCGAGGTGCTGAAAGCCCCAAACTCCACAGGGCTCTGCGTGTGCGTCTGCCAATCGGCAGGGGGGGGGGGGGGGGGAGAGGCACAGAACCAGGCTGGAAGTCCAATGGTCACAGGCTCGCCAATTCCTTACCTCCCCTTCTCCCAAAACAAAATGGAAAACACACCCTCCAGAGAATTTCCAAAGCAATTTTTGTTTTCTTTTCGTGAAGGCCCTCTCTGATTCAAATCTATCCCGAGGGACCGCCTGAGCAGAAGGGATGGATGGAGGGAGGGAGTGACGGTTCAGCTCTTCTGCCATTCGACGAGGTTATCGAGTATTCCAGCGAGGAAACTGACCCTTCGGCCCAGCTCGTTCATGCTGACCGTAATCACGCCTAGTGCCACCTGCTTGTGCTCGGCCCATATCGCTCCAAACGCTTCCTACTCAGTAACTTATCTGAGTGTTATTTTAAACATTGTAAATATACCCCAACCACCGCTTCCTCTGGAAGTTCATGTCACACATGAGCCACCCTCTGTGCAAAAAATAAGTTACCCTGATGTCCTTTTATAAATCTTTCTCCTCTCACCTTAAACGTATGCCTCTTCGTCTTGAAATACCCCACCCTGGGGGGTGTGGGGTGGGGGGGAGAATACCTGCTATTGACCGTATCTACAACCTTCATGATTTTATTGACCCGGGTGATCTATATCTCGACCCTGTCTTATGAACTAAGGCTAAAGGGGCCGGGGCTGTACTGGCTGGACTGTAGGAAAATGAGATATGATTTCATTGGAACCGAGTGGATCCTTTAAGGGAAGGGACAGGGTCAATGCTGAGAGGATGTTTCCCCTGATGGGAGAGTCTGGGACTGCCGTCTCTGGAGTGAAGGGCTGCAGTAAGCAGGAATTTCTCCTCTTAAGCTTGCGGGTCTTTGGAACTCCTTGCTGCAGAGAGCTGTGGGAGCAGAGTCCTTGCGTATACTCAAGGCTGAAATAGATTCTCCATCCGAAAAATGATGTCAGGTGAAGGGGAAGGGAAGGGGAAGGCAAATGAGCGTGAGGAATGAAGGGTCTAGGCCCGCAACATCAGCTTTCCTGCCCCTCTGGTGCTGCTTGGCCTGCTGTGTTTATCCAGCTCCACACCTTGTTATGTCAGATTCTCCAGCCTCTGCAGTTCCTGCTATCTCTGGGTGTGAGGAATGTCGGATCAGCCATGATCCTATTGAATGGGGGAGCAGGCTGAAGGGTTTGTATGGCCTCCTTGTGTCCTCATTTGCTATGGTGTCCGTAACTTGGTTGCTCGAGTCTTACTAAGATTAGGACCCATCTCCCCACAACATTACCTTGGGTCTGTAGATTCCCAATCCAGTGAAATTAGCACAACACCACACTCTTTCTCCCCCGCTGTCTGGTTATGTTGAAAGGGTTAAATTGTGTTTTGTGTTTCCTCGTTGAATCGGTATTCAAACCGGGATTTATAACTGTGAGCACAAAACCGAAGTTGCTGGAAAAGCTCAGCAGATACAGCTTCTGGGCAGAGAAATCGGAGCCAACGCTGCCAGCCTGGTGACCCTCCCTCCCTCAGTTCTGCTGAGACCCTGCTGAGCATTTCCAGCAACTTCTGGTTTTGTTTCTGATTTACAGCCTCTGCAGCTCTTTTGGCTTTTCTACATGTAAGTGTTGAATGTAGGCTGTCCGCGTTTCCAATCCTGTTTGTTCCCCACCCCCACCCTGTCTAAGTTTGGAGCTGCGATTATCACTAGCTTTCCATCTCTTAGGCTAACTTTGTATGTGGATACTTAGCAACCAATGCACAGGCCTGGGCCTGGGAACCAGATGAGGTAACGTTTAAATTTAGTTCATTACAAACATTATACCCAGTGGAATGCACTGTTGTTTTTTGTTTAAATTGGACATTTACGATGGTCCCTTACATGTTTTTGTTTTAAATTATTAGGCTTTTAACCATCCAACTCCTGGAATCTGATGTAGTTCTGCCTTTACTCGACTCCCTTTTTGCACATTATCAGTTTGTAGGCTTCAAAAAGAAATTGGGTCTGTGTAGCACCCTTTTGTAACCCTGAAAGGCCAATGGCCTGCAGTCACTGCTGTAAAGTAGGAAACAGAATGGCCAATTTGCACACAGCAAGATCCCAGGAGAGCGAACCCATTGTTCTGCTGCAAAATCCTTACTTTTGACTCTCTTTGAAGGCCCCGTTACAAAGAGACCTCATGCAGGAAAGATGTTGTTAAACATGAAAGGGTTTAGAAAAGATTTACAAGGATGTTGCCAGGGTTGGAGGGTTTGAGCTACAGGGAGAAGCTGGGACTATTTTCCCTGGAGTGTCAGACACTGAGGGGGGACCTTATAGACGTTTATAAAACCATGAGGGGCATGGATAGGGTGAATAGTTAAAGTCTTCTTCTCAGGATAGGACAGCCCAAAACTAGAGGGGCGTAGGTTTAAGGTGAGAGTGGAAAGATTTAACAGGGATCAGAGCGGCATCGTTTGGAATGAGCTGCTAGAGGAGGAGGTGGGCAACGTTTTTAAAAAGGATGGGTACATGGATAGGAAGGATTTAGAGGGATATGGGCCAAACGCTGGCAAATGGGACTGGATCAGTTTAGGATATCTGGTCGGCAGGGACCGAAGGGTCTGTTTCCGCGCTGTACATCTGTGATTTAGTCCGATTAGGGACAGTCTCTCACTGAATCGCTTGTTGCGAGCTTTTCTTGGAAGGCAACAACAACTTACACTCATATGGCACCCCGAATGTGGTGAAACATCCCCAGGTGTTTCCAGAGTAACTTGACATTGAGTCACTTATGGAGAGGTTACAACGGGTGCTTGATCAAAGAGGATTATCTTGATGGAGGTGGGCAGAGAGGTTGGTGGGGAGGGGTGGATGGGTGTCAGGAGGAGGGCGAGGGGGTGCAATTCCGGAGTCCGCGTCCCCAGTCAGCTTAAGACATGGCCGTTAATGGTGGTGGCTATACAGGAGGTCAGGAGTGCGGAGATATTGGTCGTGGGTTGGAGGAGATGGGGAGAGGAATGAGCCGTACGGTGCAGAAGGAGGTCATTTCATCTGAAGGAGCTACTCAGCCAGCCCCACTCTGCAGTCCTGTCTCTTTGAAATTCATCGCTTTCAAATCTAAATCCAGCTCTCTTTTGGATGAGAATGTTAAAAATCAGTGCAGAGAAGAACGTCTAGAAATAATAGTACAGCATCCTCGCGTGTAGTGTAAAACTGTTCCAGCCTCAGGTGACTGTCTGTGCGAAGTTTGCACATTCTCCCCGTGTCTGCGTGGGTTTCCTCCGCGTGCTCAGGTTTCCTCTCGCAGTCCAAAGATGTGCAGGTTAGGTGGATCAGCCATGCTAAATTGCCCGTAGTGTTCAGGGATGTGTGGGTTATAGGGGGATGGGTCTGGGTGGGATGCTCCAAGAGACTATGTGGACTGAAGGGCCTGTTTCCACACTGTAGGGAATCTAACCTAATCTGACTGTTGTTAAACAGTCAATACCTCCCCTCACCAGTGACAGCCTTCACAGCTAGGCAAGCATTTATTGATCTTTGTCTAGACATCCACCAGTCCTGTAAGGTAGCAGGACAGGGAGATAAACTGGATAACTAGGGTTAGACTAGACTTGCCTTTATTAGACAAAGTGTGGAGTTTAATAAATAGGGAGGTTATGCTAGAACTGTATTTTTAAAAGAAGTTTATTAGGCTACAACTAGAGTACTGTATGTAGCTCTGGAATTCCTATATGAGGGATGTGCTGTTATGAAGAGAGATTGGATAGACTGGGGTTATTCTCCTTGGAGCACAGGAGACTGAGTTGGGGGAGACATGATTGAGAGGGATAAAATTGAGGGGCATAGATATTTGATTTGATTCATTGTTGCCGCATGTACCTAGGTACAGAGAAACGTTTTGTGTTGCATGGGCAGATCATACCATACCAGTAACAGAGCAGAGCGAGGAATACGGTGTTACAGCTGCAGAGGAGGTGCACAAACAGCGAGGAGGGCACTGAATTTAAAATTTGAAAGGTCCATTCAGGAGTCTGATAACAGCAAGGAAGAAGCTGTCCTTGAATCTATTTGTGGTATATTCAAACTCTTGTATCTTCTGCCTGATGGAGAAGGTCGGAAGGGATTAGAACTGGGGTGGGAGGGGTCTTCGATGTTGGCTGCCTTCTGGAGGGAGTCAGTGATTGGAAAGTTGGTTTGTATGATGGATTGGTCAGTGTTGACAACTCTGTAGTTCCTAACCATCCTGGGCAGAGCAACTGCTGTACCAAGCCCTGATGCATCCGGATAGAATGGTGCAGCTACTAAAACTGGCAGCACCCTTTATGGACCTGCCAAATTTTACAGGTATTTTGTTACCGTACTGGGCAACACCATCAGTGCAGCCGCTGATGGAGCGCGGTTGTGTTTTCCCACCTGTTATCTAAACTCTGGAGTCGGTTGAGCTCGGTTATCTCACTTCTGGTGTGCATTTGCAAGGGAGTGCATATGGGGTTGAGCCCCATGTGTTTGTTGATGACTTTCTTTGGGGAGTACCAGGCTTCCAGGAATTCCCATGCCTGTCTCAGGATCTTGGTGCTGTCCCAGTGTGTCCCTCCGATTTCCCCAGAGAAGAACAAACAACTCCCATTCCTGGGTGGAACGCAGGACCAATGGGGAATTCCTAACAAAGGTACACAGGACAGACACGCACTCTCTCACGCACTCTCTCACGCACTCTCTCACGCACTCTCTCACGCACTCTCTCACGCACTCTCTCACGCACTCTCTCACGCACTCTCTCACGCACTCTCTCACGCACTCACTCACGCACTCACTCACTCACTCACGCACTCACTCACGCACTCACTCACGCACTCACTCACGCACTCACTCACGCACTCACTCACGCACTCACTCACGCACTCACTCACGCACTCACTCACGCACTCACTCACGCACTCACTCACGCACTCACTCACTCACTCACTCACTCACTCACTCACGCACTCACTCACTCACTCACTCACGCACTCACTCACTCACTCACTCACGACAAAGGGTAGCTGAAACACTGGGTCAGAAAATGTCTGTTACGCAAACACTATCAGAAAGATGCCCCGACACACTCATCACGCTACCCTACATCAGGAACGCATTGGAACAAACCACAAGACTCCTACAACTGCTGGGCATCAGACTGGCACACAACCCACATCAACCCTACGACAACTGCTCAACCGAACCAAGGACCCACTCCCTGCCATGGACAGGACCAATGTCACCTGCAAGCTAACCTGCAGAGACTGCGAGAAACACTACATCAGACAAACAGGAAGGAATCTAACAACAAGAGTACATGAACATCAACTGGGTACAAAAAGACATGACCAATACACTCTCATCTCAATTCACATGGAGAAGGAGAACCACCACTTCGACTGGGACAACAGCAAGATCCCGGGACAGGCTAGGCAGAGACAAGCATGAGAATTCCTGGAAGCCTGGTCCTCCACTAAGAAACACACAGAGCTTGACCCCACATACACTCCGTTGCGAAGGAGAACCGGAAGTGAGGCAATCCAGCTCAACGGACACCGGTGTTTAAATAACAAGCAGGAAAACACCACAGTGCTTCATCAGAGGCCACACCGATGGCGTAACCCAGCATGGTAACAAAACGTCTACGAAACAGCGAGCCAACCAACCGCACCCACAACCTGAGCTACCAACCTGCTCCGAAACCTCAGATGCCGAGTTTCCTTAGCCTCCTGAGGAAGGAGAGATGTTGTTGTGCAGGGTCAACAGGACAAAACCTTTTCCGCCCTCAGTGGGGCCATAGGTTTAAGGTAAGAATCAAAGTTGAGAGGATTGGAAGTAACACGTTTTCAGCCGGAGGGTGCTGGGAATCTGGGACTCGCTGCCTGTAAGTTGGGGAGAGCAAAAAACGTTTGGGTGTGCACTTGCGATCCCAAAACCTACACGGCTAGGGGGCCATGTGCTGGGAAATGGGATTACAAGTGTTAGGTGATGAGTTTTTGACTCAATGGGCTGAAAGGCCTTTCTCTGTGCCAAGGATCTCCAAATGTTTGACTCGGGCATTCTGTCCTCTGAATTAGGTGTTTGCAGGTTTGGATCCAGGCCAAGGCTGATGCTGGTGGTGAGATACTGATGGGTGTGTGGGGGCAAACTGTCAACTGAGATTCTGTCTGCCTTCTCAGGTGGTTACTATTTTGATGAAGAGTTTGAGGGGTGGGGGAGGAATTTGCCCCAGTGTCCACATTTATCTTTTATTGACCAACAGGATTGAGCCGCACAGCACAGGAACAGACCCTTCAGCCCAACTCATCTGCGCCGACCTGGTTTCCTAAACTGAACTAGTCCCAGTTACCTGCCTTATCCCTCTAGGTGCCTCCTATCCTAATGTCTTTTAAATGTTAGATAACACAGTGTAGAGCTGGATGAACACAGCAGGCCAAGCAGCATCAGAGGAGCAGGAAAGCTGACGTTTCGGGCTGAGACCCTTCTTCAGAAATGGGGGAGGGGAAGGGGATTCTGAAATAAATTGGGAGAGAGGCAGATAGAAGATGGATAAAGGAGAAGATAGTGGAGAGGAGACAGACGGTCAAAGAGGCGGGGATGGAGTCTGTAAAGGTGAGTGAAGGTGGGGAGTTAGGTCAATCCAGGGAGAACGGACAGGTCAAGGGGGCGGGATGAGGTTAGTAGGTAGGAGATGGGGGTGGGGCTTGAGGTTGGAGGAGAGATAGGTGGGAGGAAGGACAGGTTAGGGAGGCGGGGATGAGCTGGGCTGGTGTTAGGATGCAGTTGGGGAAGGGGGAGATTTTGAAGCTTGTGAAATCCACATTGATATCATTGGGCTGCAGGGTTCCCAAGCGGAACATGAGATGCTGTTCCTGCAACCTTCAGGTGGCATCATTGTGGCACTGCAGGAGGCCCAGGATGGACATGTCATCTGAGGAATGGGAGGGGGAGTTGAAATGGTTCGTGACTGGGAGATGCAGTTGTTTATTGCGAACCGAGCAGAGGTGTTCTGCAAAGTGGCCCCCAAACCTCCGCTTGGTTTCCCCGATGTAGAGGAGGCCACAACGGGAACAGCTGATACAGTATACCACATTCGTAGATGTGCAGGTGAACATCTGCTTGATGTGGAAGGTCTTCTTAGGATGCCATTGTTCCCGCAACTACCATTTCCTCTGGCAGCGTCTTCTACAAACGCACCACCTTTTGCTTGAAAAAGTTACTCCTCAGGCTCCTTTCAAATTTTCCTCCCTCTCTCTGAAACCTATGCCCTCCACGGTTGGATCCTCATACATTAGGGGATAAAAAAGACCTTGTCTATTCACCCTATCCATGCCCCTCGTGATTTTATAAACGTCCTATAAGGTCACCCCTCAGCTTCCGGTGCTTTGGGGGCAGAAAAAGGTTTCAGCCTCTCCTTCAAACTCAAACCTTCCAGTCTTGGAAACGTCCTTGTGAATCTTTTTTACATCCTTTCCAACTTAATGACATTCTTCCTACAGCAGGGTCACCAGAATAGTACATAGCTCTCCAAATGTGGCCTTACTGCAGTTCTTTCGATTCCCAGCCTTAATGCTCTGATTGATAAACGTGCCTGATACCATCTTCGTCCCCCCACCGCCACTTTCAGGGAACTATGTATCTGCAACCCAAGGTGTCTCTGCTTGACAGCATCCCCCAGGGCCCTAGCTTTAACTGTGTAAGTCCTGCCCTGGTTTGTCTTAGACCTCACGTCTTTTATTGTCTCTACCGTTGTAATGTAGTTTGTGGGAGCATGTTGTGTACAAATTGGCTGCTGATATAAATTTGCTGTGGGTTGATAAACAAGTGGGAGGGGAATTTAGTGCTCCATAGACAGTGACAATAGAGAAGGGTATGATAGCTCCTCACATGAAAGCTTTTGGGTTTTCTGGTTGCTACGCTGGTGACTCTAATGATAGTCTCCATTTGTGCTTCGCCTTTCCATTGGCAGAGCGGTTGCCAGGGAGAGATTTAATTCCCTGTGCTCAGTCGAGGAAAAAGTGAGTTAATTATTTAGGATTTAATTAGCGGCTGTGCTGCTGTGGGTTTAGAAAGAGCTCCGTCAGTAATGTCAGGAGTTCAGGGTTATTGAACAAGCTCAGCTCTACAATCCGCAGCCTCCCTGGAAGCATTTCTTTCAGGTATGTACACCTTTTTTTTTTGGAAGTTAAGTTTGCCTGATCCTTTCTCCCCATAGCTGTGAATGAAGCAAATCTGCTTTCACTGTGATTTGAGGAAGAGGTGGGATTGAGGGGCATGTCACAGTGAGGTACCCTCTGATATAGAGTCTTCGAGTCGTACGACATGGGAAGAGACCCTTCAGCCCAACTCGTCTGTGTTGACCAGACTCCTAAATAAATCCAGTCCCATTTGGCCCCTATTCCTCTACACCCTTCCTGTTCATGTACCCACCCAGATGCCTTGAAATTGTACCAGCCTCCATCGCTTCCTCTGGCAGCTCATTCCATACACGCACCACCCTCTGTGTGAGAAAGTTACTCCTTATGTCCCTTTTAAATCTTTCCCCTCTCAGCTTTAACCTCTGCTCTCGAGTTTTGGACTCTACGCCTCGGGAAAACGACCTTGGCTATTCACCCTATCCATGCCCCTCATGGTTTTATAAACCTCGATAAGGTCACCCCTCAGCCCCTGACACTCCAGGGAAAATAACCCCAGCCTGTTCAGCCTGTCCCTGTAGCTCAAACCCTCCAACCCTGGGCATGTCCTTCTAAATCTTATCTGCACCTTTTTCAAGTCTAATAGCATCAAGTAGGTGAGACTAGTTTAATTTGGGATTATGTTTGGCATAGACTGGTTAGACTGAAGGATCTGTTTCTGTGCTGTCTGACTTCCGAGTCTGTAACATCTTTCCAATAGCAGGGAGAACAAGATTGAATGGCGGATAACCAATGTCCTGTACAGCCGCATCATGACATCCCAAACCCTACACACAACGTCTTGTGCTCTAGGACATCCAGCACAGAAACATCCTCTTTGGCTGGGTGTTGTGAGAGAGAGCTGGTGATGCCTGAGCTATGGTGGGATCTTGCCATGCTGCTGGTGGTGGGATCTTAACACCATCAAAACGACACGGGTGTAAATGCACCAGCCCAGGCGAAACGGATTGACTGGCCATCGTAAGGTTGCCACAACTGGGTGGGCTACCAGGTTCCGTTTGGACTGTGGAGGGAAAGTAACAAACCGGTTGAGAGGGATATTTGCTTCTCAAAAGGCCCACGCTTCCTTGGAGTTTGTTAACTCTGGCTAAGTTCCTTCTTGAGTCAGAGCCAAAACCTCCCAGATGAGAAATGTGAGAACCAAAATCCAGACTGGCGTTCACCAGTGCAGTGCCAAGAGAGTGTGGCTTTGAGTGAAGGCAGCACTCTGTGCCCCCTCAGGTGGGTGTAAAAGAGAACACCACCCCCCCCACCAAACCCTGGGGCTCCTGTCTCAAGGGGGAGTGAAGGACAAGTCATCCCTGGTGACTTGCAACCAACTTTGAGCCATCAGCAATGTCTTTCAAGGAAAGAGAAAAGCAGATGGTCATATTGCTTGTACGCTCTAGTTTACGTGAGCTTGCTGTGCCCAGATTGGTAGTCACATTTTTACGTTTGGCAAATGTGGCTGCTCTCCAAATACTACTTCATTGCTGGCAAGGTGTGCTGGGTCATCCTGAGGCTGTGAAAGACTCAAGAGAATCACATAGAATCCCTACAGTGTGCAAACAGGCCCTTTTGGCCCAACAAGTCCATACCGACCCTTGGAGCATCCCACCCAGACCCACCCACTTATAACCAACCTAAGCTACACATCCCTGGGCACTATGGGACAATTTAGCATGGCCAACCCACCCTAACCCGCACATCCCTGGGCACTATGGGACAATTTAGCACGGCCAATCCACCCTAACCCGCACATCCCTGGACACTATGGGACAATTTAGCACAGCCAACCCACCCTAACCTGCACATCCCTGGGCACTATGGGACAATTTAGCACGGCCAATCCACCCTGACCCGCACATCCCTGGGCACTATGGGACAATTTAGCACGGCCAATCCACCCTAACCCGCACATCCCTGGACACTATGGGACAATTTAGCACAGCCAACCCACCCTAACCTGCACATCCCTGGGCACTATGGGACAATTTAGCACGGCCAATCCACCCTAACCCGCACATCCCTGGACACTATGGGACAATTTAGCACGGCCAATCCACCCTAACCCGCACATCCCTGGACACTATGGGACAATTTAGCACGGCCAATCCACCCTAACCCGCACATCCCTGGACACTATGGGACAATTTAGCACGGCCAATCCACCCTAACCCGCACATCCCTGGGCACTATGGGACAATTTAGCACGGCCAATCCACCCTAACCTGCACATCCCTGGACACTATGGGACAATTTAGCACGGCCAATCCACCCTAACCCGCACATCCCTGGGCACTATGGGACAATTTAGCACGGCCAATCCACCCTGACCCGCACATCTATAGAAAGACAAAACTTTGAGGAAATTTCTGTGCTCCCTCTCTGTCGCCGTTGTCTGGATGGACAAATTAGTGGTTTTCGATCTCCTCCCTTATACCCTTGAGCAAGTGATATTCAGTTGGGCTTGTGGTGCAGTGATGGCGTTCCCCGCCTCTGGGCCAGAAGCACTGGGTTCGGGACCAAATCAGTCTGAGCTACTTTCTGACACGGGAGAGATTCCTGGTAAGATTCCTAATGGAAAGGAATTGGAGCCCGGATCATTCCTTTCAAGTTGCAACATGAAGAAAAAGTTTATGCTGCTACAGTGATTCAGCCTCCTAGGGGAGTGGCAGAGCAGGGGTAGGGTCGGGGGAGAAGCGGGTGTGGGGATGGCGGGGTGAGGGAGCGGGGGGGGGGGTGGTGGTGGGGAAGCGGTTGTGGGGTGAGGCAGTGGGGGGAGTGGTGGTGGGGAAGCGGGTGTGGGGGATGCTGGTGTGTGGGGTTGGGGGGGGGGGTAGAATTATGGTTGGTAGAGTTATCAGGCTGGTGGGTGCGGGCCAGATTGGGCAATAGAAGCACAGGGTGTTTGTACTCTGTTCCAGCTGGCATGGCTTATCTCTGTGCCCGACCTGCGACTGATGTTATTGTTGTTGCATGTATCAAGATACAGTGAAAAGTGTTGTTTTGCATACTCTACAGGTCAAAGTACATCAAGCTAGCAGTTCAGATCGCAAAATACAGCGGATGCAGAGAGAGATCAGAATTTAAAATTTGGGAGGTCTATTCAACAGCAGGAAAGAAGCTGTTCTTGAATCTATTTGTACACACATAGAAGCGTGATACCTTCTGCCCGACAGAAGAGTATAAACTGGGGTGGGAAGGGTCTTTCATGTTGATAGCTTTCCTCAGACAGCGGGAAGTATAGATGGGTGGAAATTCTGAGGAAGGGACACTGGAGCTGAAACGTTAACTCTGGAGGGAAATCACAGAGGCTGCCAGACCTGCTGAGCTTTTCCAACAATTTCAGTTTTCGCGTCAAAGGATGGAAGGCTGGTTTACGTGATGCTCTGGTCTGTGTTCCCCACTCTGTGGGGTCAGACCTGAGAATGCGACGGGACCCACCAACGGAGACAATGGTGTGAGCTGTGGGACCCTATCAAGTCCCGAGCCCCGCTAAGGAGGGAGGGGATAAAGAGACACAGGTTCACGTCTCTCCAGCTGGCAGAATTCCGACTGGATCTTGAGTGCAAAGCTAATCTGAGGGAACGGTGATATCAGATGTGAGCTGTTTTCAAAACCCATCCTGACGGTCCTTTTCCAGGATGGTCGAACAGACAGAGTCACGGCAACACAGTTCACTTTGAAGTACCCTCTGACCTAGCCGCTCGGTTTTCAGGGCTGTCAGGGTCGGGCGACCGAGAAGAAGCAGTGTCTCGCCTGAAATTCTTATCTCTCTCTCTCTCTCTCTCTCTCTCTCCATTTTCAGACCTGACTGGCTCATCTGAAGAGAAAGCGTCGAGGAGGACCGCTTGAGATCATGTCGCTGAACAATTTCCACTTCATTCACAGCATTAAGAACTCGCCGGCTGTCTTCCGGAGGTTCAAGAACAAGACAAAGAGTCTATCCCACGGCGACCCGCTGTTCAAGGTGCATTACGTGGGCATGGAGAAAATCTATTCCCTGCAGGTTGAACAGACCCGGGAAGTGGTGAACCGTCTGGTGGAGAAGGTGTCAGGCAAGACCTGGAAGGATCATGCCTTGGTGGTGAGACCGCGCTATCTGGAGGTGAAGGAGATCTCGAGCAGCCGGCAAATCACCAAAACCTACCTGCACGACATTGCCTACTGCACAGCAGATAGAGACCGCACCAATGTCTTCCTCTACATCTGCAAGAAAAAGGGGCAGCTTCAGTGTTGCGTCTTCCTGTGCAGCAACGCAGAGAAAGCCAAGGCCATCACGGTCTGTTTGGCCAAGTCCTTCGAGGCAGCTTTCAGTCAATGGCACGAGACGTGCAACCACCGGGCAACGCCGGCCCCCTCCTCGGGCACTGACCCCAGGCTTGACCAACAGGGCGATCCGCACCGCTGTGCAGGTAAAGCTGAGCGACGGGTCACTCCATGTCCCGGCGCGTCCAAAAGACACTGGCCGTTCCTTCACGGTCGCTGGGTCAAAGTGCTGGGACTCCCTCCCTAAGGGCGCTGTGTGGGGGGCGGCCCTGCGCCGCACTGCACTACTGCGGCTCAAGAAGGCCGCTCAGTGTTCCTCAGCTGTAGTCTCTCCCACGAAGGGAGAACAACCTTCTCAGAGGCTGCCTCAGCGCCTAATCTGTGCTATTTCGGCCACAGTGAGCTCAGATCTGCGTCAAGATTGTTTCCCTCAGAGCATAGCAAACAAGGACCTACAGATCATAGGGTGCTTAGACAGAATGAGGCATGCCAGGCTACAACTGCACAGGAGGTGCACGAGAGCACGGGATCAACATTAGATTTGTAATGAGAGAGGCCCATTGAGCAGCCTAATAACGGCTAGGAAGAAGCTGTTCTTGAACCTATTGGGTGCGTGCGTTCAAGCTTCTGTATTTTATGCCTGAAGGAATGTATAAGAGTACGAGGGAAATGGACAGAGTGAAGTGAGAGCAGCTGTTCCCCTTGGTTGAAGGGTCAGTCACAAGTGGGGCGTAGTTTTAAGGCGAGGGGCAGGAGATTCGGAGGGAATTTGGGGGCGGGGTGGTGGGAGAAAACCTTTTCATTCAGCAGGTGGTGGGATTCTGGAATGCACTGCCTGGAAGGGTAGCGGAGGCTGGAAACCTTACAACGTTTTTAAAAAAAACAAAATCCGAAGGAACTGCAGATGCCGTAAATCAGGAACAAGAACAGAAGTAATAGAGCTGGATGAACACAGAGCAGGGGAAGCAGGAAAGCTGACATTTCGGGCCTAGACCCTTCTTCAGAAAATCATTTTCCATTTTCTGCGGGTCAGCCTTCCTGCTCCTCTGATGCTGCTTGGCCTGCTGTGTTCATCCAGCTCTACACCTTGTTATCTCAGAATCTCCAGCATCTGCAGTTCCTACTATCTCTCTCAAAAACAGAAGCTGCTGGATAAGCTCGGCAGATCTGGCAGCATCTGTGAAGAAAAAAATCAAGAGCTAACATTTCGGGTCCGGTGACACTTCCTCAGAACTTTGAAAAAGATTTGGAGAAGCACTTCAAATCTCATAGCATTCAAGGATATGGGACAAGTGGGGCAAATTGGGATAAATGCACTTTCATGTTAGTGCAGACTCGATGGGCCGAAAGGGCTCTTCTGTGCTGTGCAAATCTATGAAAGCCAATGTCTGAGGTGGTAACCAGAGCTGAATGCAATAGTCCAGTTGGTATATAACCATCCATTGCACAACACTTTAGGAATGATGGACAGAATAAGCATTTGTAGACATTAATTCATTCAGTGTATTTCGTATCTGTTTACAGTTTGCAATTTGGAAACACTCCGTGATCTGTATGAGTTCGGCCAAACCCCTGGCTGGCCTGTCCCTAGCCCTGTGAAACTCGTTAGATTGAATCAGATAGACATCTTCATGCTATTACAATAACACTTTTACAAAAAGGAAGAGATACGGTAGAGAAATAAACTCTTTCGCATTGATGAAGGGAGAGATTAAACATGTAGATGATTCATTTTAACAAGCAGTGTGGAAGTTTTAGTGCTTGATGGCAGGGAACAGACGCGAAAGTCTAGAAAAGGAAAACTAATTAGACTTCTCAGGGAACAAAATGGAATTGTTTAATCATACTTTTGAATAAGTCATTTTCCTGCGAAGTTATTTTCTGGGAAAACAATTATTCGCCCAGTGAGATGGTTCAGATTACAGAATAGGCTTGTATTTCCTGGAATGTAGAAGGTTAAAGGTGCGGGGTGGGGTGGGGTGGGGCGGGTGGTTTTCGGAGGAGAAAAGAAGGTGAAATAACTGCAGATGCTGGAAATCCAAAACAAAACCAGAAATTGCTGGAAAAGCTCAGCAGGTCTGGCAGCATCTGTGGAGAGAAATCAGAGTTAACGTTTTGGGTCCAGTGTCCCTTCCTCAGAACGGAAAATAAAGGAACTGTACAAGATAAGCATCTAAAGAGATCTGCACTTTTGATCTTTGAGATTTTGTTTACTATAATATCTGAGTCAAACCGTCTCCTTCAATTGTGACAGTGCATGTCTTTGGAGTTTCTAAATGGGATATAGTGTAAGTTGTCCAACAGTAGATTTAGGAATTCTTTCTTTTCTCTGCTGTGTTAGTTCTGGCCAAGTATTTTCATGAATATCAAAACTTGGTGTGATTTGCCTGAGTGGCGCTTCGACAGGCAAATGAGTTGCAAAGACAGCAATTACTGGAGAAACTCAGCAGATCTGGCAATATCTTGGGAGACAGATAAACAGAGTTAACATTTCAAGGCCAGTATGATCCGGCACAGTGGCTCAGTGGTTAGCACCGCTGCCTCACAGTGCCAGGGACTGGGGTTCGGTTCCACCATCTGGTGTCGGTTTGCATGTTCTCCCTGTGTCTGCGTGGGGTTTCTCCTAGGTGCTCTGGTTTCCTCCCACTGTCCAAAATGGTGCAGGTTAGTGGATGGGCTGTGCTAAATTGTGCTGTGATAATAAAATGTGAGGCTGGATGAACACAGCAGGCCAAGCAGCATCTCAGGAGCACAACAGCTGACGTTTCGGGCCTAGACCCTTCATCAGAGAGGGGGATGGGGTGAGGGTTCTGGAATAAATAGGAAGAGAGGGGGAGGCGGACCGAAGATGGAGAGAAAAGAAGATAGGTGGAGAGAGTGTAGGGAGGGGATAGGTCAGTCCAGGGAAGACGGACACGTCAAGGAGGTGGGACGAGGTTAGTAGGTAGATGGGGGTGCGGCTTGGGGTGGGAGGAAGGGATGGGTGAGAGGAAGAACAGGTTAGGGAGGCAGAGACAGGTTGGACTGGTTTTGGGATGCAGTGGGTGGGGGGGGAAGAGCTGGGCTGGTTGTGTGGTGCAGTGGGGGGAGGGGATGAACTGGGCTGGTTTAGGGATGCAGTGGGGGAAGGGGAGATTTTGAAACTGGTGAAGTCCACATTGATACCATATGGCTGCAGGGTTCCCAGGCGGAATATGAGTTGCTGTTCCTGCAACCTTCGGGTGGCATCATTGTGGCACTGCAGGAGGCCCATGATGGACATGTCCGCTAGAGAATGGGAGGGGGAGTGGAAATGGTTTGCGACTGGGAGGTGCAGTTGTTTGTTGCGAACTGAGCGGAGGTGTTCTGCAAAGTGGTCCCCAAGCCTCCGCTTGGTTTCCCCAATGTAGAAAAAGCCACATCGGGTACAGTGGATGCAGTATACCACATTGGCAGATGTGCAGGTGAACCTCTGCTTAATGTGGAATGTCATCTTGGGGCCTGGGATGGGGGTGAGGGAGGAGGTGTGGGGACAAGTGTAGCATTTCCTGCGGTTGCAGGGGAAGGTGCCGGGTGTGGTGGGGTTGGAAGGCAGTTTGGAGTGAACAAGGAAGTCACGGAGAGAGTGGTCTCACCGGAAAGCAGACAGGGGTGGGGATGGAAAAATGTCTTGGGTGGTGGGGTCGGATTGTAGATGGCGGAAGTGTGGGAGGATGATGCGTTGTATCCGGAGGTTGGTGGGGTGGTGTGTGAGAATGAGGGGGATCCTCTTAGGGCGTTTGTGGCGGGGACGGGGTGTGAGGGATGTGTTGTGGGAAACGCGGTCAAGGGCGTTCTCGATCACTGTGGGGGGACAGTTGCGGTCCTTGAAGAACTTGGACATCTGGGATGTGCGGGAGTGGAAAGTCTTATCGTGGGATCCGATGCGGCGGAGGCGGAGGAATTGGGAATAGGGGATGGAATTTTTGCAGGAGGGTGGGTGGGAGGAGGTGTATTCTAGGTAGCTGCGGGAGTCAGTGGGCTTGAAATGGACATCAGTTACAAGCTGGTTGCCTGAGATGGAGACTGAGAGGTCCAGGAAGGTGAGGGATGTGTTGGAGATGTCCCAGGTGAACTGAAGGTTGGGGTGGAAGGTGTTGGTGAAGTGGATGAACTGTTCGAGCTCCTCTGGGGAGCAAGAGGCGGCGCCGATACAGTCATCAATGTACCGGAGGAAGAGGTGGGGTTTGGGGCCTGTGTAGGTGCGGAAGAGGGACTGTTCCACGTAACCTACAAAGAGGCAGGCATAGCTGGGGCCCATGCAGGAGTCCATGGCCACCCTCTTAGTCTGTAGGAAGTGGGAGGAGTCAAAAGAGAAGTTGTTGAGGGTGAGGACGAGTTCGGCTAGGCAGATGAGGGTGTCGGTGGAGGGGGACTGGTCGGGCCTGCGGGACAGGAAGAAGCGGAGGGCCTTGAGGCCATCTGCATGCGGAATGCAGGTGTATAGGGACTGGACGTCCATGGTGAAGATGAGGTGTTGGGGGCCAGGGAATTGGAAGTCCTGGAGGAGGTGGAGGCCATGGGTGGTGTCACGGATGTAGGTAGGGAGTTCCTGGACCAAAGGGGGGAAAATGGAGTCCAGATAGGTGGAGATGAGTTCGGTGGGGTAGGAGCAGGCTGAGACGATGGGTCGACCAGGGCAGGCAGGTTTGTGGATTTTGGGAAGGGATTTCCACTCCCCCTCCCATTCTTTAGATGACATGTCCATCATGGGCCTCCTGCACTGCCACAATGATGCCACCTGAAGGTTGCAGGAACAGCAACTCATAGTCCGCCTGGGAACCCTGCAGCCCAATGGTATCAATGTGGACTTCACCAGTTTCAAAATCTCCCCTTCCCCCACCGCATCCCTAAGCCAGCCCAGTTCGTCCCCTCCCCCCACTGCACCACACAACCAGCCCAGCTCTTCCCCTCCACCCACTGCATCCCAAAACCAGTCCAACCTGTCTCTGCCTCCCTAACCTGTTCTTCCTCTCACCCATCCCTTCCTCCCACCCCAAGCTGCATCCCCATCTACCTACTAACCTCATCCCACCTCCTTGACATGTCCGTCTTCCCTGGACTGACCTATCCCCTCCCTACCTCCCCACCTATACTCTCTCCACCTATCTTCTTTTCTCTCCATCTTCGGTCCGCCTCCCCCTCTCTCCCTATTTATTCCAGAACCCTCACCCCATCCCCCTCTCTGATGAAGGGTCTAGGCCTGAAACGTCAGCTTTTGTGCTCCTGAGATGCTGCTTGGCCTGCTGTGTTCATCCAGCCTCACATTTTATTATCCTGGAATTCTCCAGCATCTGCAGTTCCCACTATCTCTAAATTGTGCTGTGGTGTCCAGGGATGTGCAGGTTAGGTGGGTTAGCCGTGCAAAATGTGGGGTTACAGGGATAGGAGATTGGTGAGGCTGGGTGGGATGCTCTTTGGAGGGTTTGTGGGGGGGTGAATGGCCTCTATCTGCAGTGTGGGGAATCCATTATCCTTCATCAGAATGGTCACTGGACTCAAAACACTAACTCTGTCACCACAGAGTGTTGCTGGACCTGCTGTGTTTCCCCAGCACCTTGTATTCTGTAACTAATTTGCCTGGGAGTGTTTTTACTTCAGACCTCCAGCATCCGCAGTCTTCTAAATCTTTATTTTTTAAAAATTCATTCGCTGGATGTGTGCACCACTGGCCAGGCCCAGCTATTTATTGCCCATCCCTAATTGCCCCAGAGGGCAGTTAAGAGTCAACCACATTGCTGTGGGTCTGGAGTCGCATGTTGGCCAGATCCAGATGGCAGTTTCCTTCCCTGGGGGACATTAGTGAACCAGATGGGTTCATGATTATCATTAGGCTCTCAATTCCAGATATTTATTGAGTTCAAATTTCACCTTCTGCCCTGGCAGGAATCGAACCCAGGTCCCCAGAACATTAGCTGGGTCTCTGCATTAACAGTTCAGCGGCTACTTTCACTAGTCCACATCTTGGTTGCCTGGTTAGGATTTTATACACTTTTTTCTTTTGTTTTGCAACAGTTTGTGGTTACTGGTGCACCCCAACTCTGTTAAGTGTGGATTTGCTCTGTTTCCACAGGCAGCTCGTTGGACGAGGAATCGGAAGTCAACAGGCCACTGGAGAGCGACGAAGAGGCAGAGGTCAGGATGCACCAGGAGTTTCTACAGCGGGCGACATCATTCCGAGCCCCTCACCGCCTGGACACTGGCTACCACGATGTGGAGGATCTGACCAAGGACTCCACAGTCCAGCAGCTCGTCCGGGGCGAGCAGGAAGGAGACTGACCGTCCACTCGCCTCCCCCCTGCTCGTTTAGTATTGACTATTCCTTCACAGAGGTGGGGTGAAAGAAAATTAATTGGCAACGTGAACCCCCTAAGGGCACAACGTCGCAATCTTCAAACTGAAGGCTCTTACTGATTGTGTGTGTTTTTTTAAAAGCCTAAGTGCGTGATGAATGCAATTTCTCCCCAAAAGGGAAGCTTTTTAATCGATGATGGGTCAGACTGCCAAAAATGTGAGAATAGCACCTCCAACACAGCAATGTTAAGTGTTTCGAGGGGAAGACTGCTTTTCCTCTTCAACAGCTCGTACTTTTCTTTATTTGAGACCTTTACATTCAAATCCATGCTTCCTGCCTGCACTAGTGAGCCTGTGTATATTGTGCATCGACAATGAGTTGATCTCATTGAAACTTAGATGATCCATGGCAGGATAGATACAGACAGACTGTTCTCCCCCTTGGCTAGGGAATCCGTAACTCTGAGAAACAGTGTGAGAGAGGTTCACGATCTCCGTTTAAGAAGTCAGCTGTTTTTGAAATGAGATGAGAAGAAATTCCTCCCATTTTTTTTTTGACACAAAGGGGAATGGGGATAGGATTGGAAGATCAGCTGCGTGGGTTGGGGAGAGAAAGCTCAAAGGGGCCGAATGGTCTCTTCCTGCTCCTAATAATTATGCCTATGTTGTGCATTACGCTGTGAAGCCGTGAGCCTTAATATGCTGTGGAGGCAGACACTAGCTCCGTTTGATTGAAATTCTCCCACCCAGGAGCGTAGTTGCTCTGTACTGTTCATGGATTCTAGTTGGAAAACGCTGGCTATGGACAGAACAGCTCCATAGTCGCTTGTTTCTACCAGGAAGTGCAACCCTATTGAAAACGGATTTGCAAATTACCCAGAACCATGTTAACTTTCAGTTGGCTCATGTTTAGTTTTGAATGACACCACCATCGATCAGGGAGGGGAATTCAGACACTGTTTTGTTTTATCTTTTAAGATGTCTGTTGGAAGGAGATGTTCCAGGTAAAGGGCTCACTAACTCCTTTCTCGTCTGCCTGTGGGAAATAGCAGCTTACCCACACGAAATACATGACAAATTTTGTTTCTTAAAAGCGGGATTGTTTTACAGAGTTCAAACATTCCAGTAGAAGTTGAAATGGAGTTATTGGTGTCGTGTGGAATTGTGCATCTAATTCTCAGACTCTCTCTCTCTCTCTCTCTCTCCTCAACTCCGTCTCTGAAGAAGGGTCTAGGCGTGAAACGTCAGCCTTCCTGCCCCTCTGATGCTGCTTGGCCTGCTGCGTCCATCCAGCTGCACACCTTGCTTTCTCAGGTTCTCCAGCATCTGCAGTCCCTACTACGCCCGTCTCTCATCAGCTAGTTTGCCTTTTCCCACCTCTTGTAAACATTGTCTATTTTCATCTCCTGGCGAAGCACATCGACTGCTGAAACCCTCAGCCACATCACTGTAACCTTTCTGACAGAGTGTTCTGTCACACTCCTGCCCAACATCTTCATGAGTTCATCCAGAACTTTGTATGCCATGCTTTGCCTCAGCACCCTGCGATCCGTAAGTCATTGTTTGCTACAATCTGCTCACAAAACAAAACTTTTCACTGTACATAGATACATGTGACTATAGTAAATCACATCAAATGAAACCAACCTGAACTCGCTCAGTGGTTAGCCCTGCTGCCTCTTAGCGCTAGTGACCTGGGTTCGATCCCACCCTCGGGCGACTGTCTGTGTGGAGTTTGCACATTCTCCCCGTGTCTGCGTGGGTTTCCTCCGAGTGCCCTGCTTTCCTCCCATGGTCCAAAGATGTGCAGTGTAGGCTATGCTAAATTGCCCATCATGCCTAGGGATGTTTAGGTTGGGGTGGGTTAGCCATGGGAAATGCGGGGGTAGGGGAATGGATCTAGGTGGGATGCTCTTCAGAGGGGCAGCGTGGACTTGTTGGGCCAAATGGCCTGTTTCCTCTCTCTTGTTTGTTATGACATCCCTTAAACCCCAGCTTTCTGACCAAACTCTGAGTCACCTGTTTCCTGTTACGTGGCTTGGTGTCAGCTTTGTTTGTTAACTTTCTTTGGGACGTTTAGCTTCACCAAAGGTATTAGATAAATTCATTGCTGTTACAGCCGAGATAAAAATGTCTTATTTTGTTTTGTGCCGGTCTTCTGTAGCTCCCCTCCTCTCCTGAAGTGTTGACTCCCCCTTGTTTGTTGACACACACTGCCAATTTTTAATTGCTTCGACACACTTGAGAACAAAATGTTTTAATTTTGCTGGGAATGTTTCCAGGGCGTTAACTGTCTGTTCCTTATCTGTGGCCACTTTTCTCGGCAAAGCCTAATTCTTGTTCAGCCCTTGACAGTGATCACTAGCATTTTGACATGAGGGAGAACGGAAAAACGTCACATCTTAAGACTTGACTCCTGATGCATTTTTTTCCTATCAAAATGCTTCTGACAATGATTTGCTTTGGAAATGCTCTGGGCTGCTTACAGGCAAAACAAGAGCAGATATTCCGATGCAGAGACGAGGTGATTGACCAGTTTACCTTGTGTTCACAGAAGGTCACAGTGACAGAATAGTTATCTGCGCAGTGGCGTTTTTAAAAATAAAAAAATTCTTTCATGGGATGTGAACAAAACAGGCAAAGCTAGTGTTTGTTCTGCTCTTGAGATATCTTAAGTACAAGCCACGTCAGTCAGAGAATTTTATAGCACTGAAAGAGGCTCTTCGGCCCATCTCTTCAAAGCCTGTTACCAATCACCTATTTATTCTAGTCCCATCTTACAGCACTAGGCTTTATATGTTACAGCGGGTCAAGTGATCGTCAAAATACTTGATTCGTGGGGTCTGTTTCCATATTGTATGACTCTTTCGTCCAATTTGTCTGTGCCGAACGTGTATCCTAGATTAATCCAGTTCCATTTAGAGTCTGAGATGTACAGCATGGAAATGGATCCTGTCCTAAATTAATCTAGTCCCATTTGCCAGCATTTGGCCCCTGTCCATCTAAACCCTTCCTATCCATGTGCCCATTCAAATGCCTTTTAAATGCTGTAACGGTACCAGCCTCCACCCCTTCCTATGGCAGCTCATTCCATACACACACCACCCTCTGTGTGAAAAAGTTGCCCCTTCGGTCCCTTTTAAATCTTTCCCCTCTCACCTTAAACCTGTGCCTTATAGTTTTAGACACACCCACCCTGGGAAAAATTTGAATTTTGAATCTATAAAAAGCTTACCTCGTGAATAGGCGGAGGTACGCTGAGCAGGAGCCGACACGGGACTGGTGAGTGACTGAGGTAATATATTTGTGTTGGTTGCGTTACCCGAAACGCTACTCGGGTAGGGTCTCCCATCCATCCTCCTCTAACCAGAAAAAAAGGTTCTGTGCGACAGAAGGTAACAAGTTTATTTTTTATTCTTTATTTTTCAACAGTCTCTTTGGGAATTTAGAATAATGGGAATGGAGGTCAGGGCAGTTGAATGTTCCTCCTGCAGAATGTGGGAGATAAGGGTCACCACTAGTGTCCCTGCTGACTACATCTGCGGGAAGTGCACCCAACTCCAGCTCCTTGAAAACCACGTTAGGGAACTGGAGCTGGAGCTGGATGAACTTCGGATCATTCGGGAGGCAGAGGGGGTTATTGAGAGGAGTTACAGGGAGGTAGTCACTCCTCAAGTACAGGAAAAAGGCAGATGGATTACGGTCAGGGGACTGAAAGGGAACCAGCAGGCAGTGCAGGGATCCCCTGTGGCCATTCCCCTCAACAATAAGTATACCGTTTTGGATTCTGTTGGGGGAGATGACTTACCAGGGGAAAGCAGTGGGGCACAGGTCTCTGGCACAGAGTCTGTCCCTGCTGCTCAGAAGGGAAAGGGAAGAGGAGCAGAGCAGTCGTCATTGGGGACTCCATAGTTAGGGGGACAGATCGGAAGTTCTGTGGGGACGAGAGAGACTCACGGTTGGTGTGTGGCTTCCCAGGTGCCAGGGTGCATGATGTCTCTGATCGTGTTTTTGGGATCCTTAAGGGGGAGGGGGAGCAGCCCCAAGTCATGGTCCACATAGGCACCAACGACATGGGTAGGAAGAGAGATGGGGATTTAAGGCAGAAATTCAGGGAGCTAGGAAGGAAGCTGAGAGCTAGGAAGAACAGAGTTGTTGTCTCTGGTTTGTTGCCTGTGCCACGTGCTAGTGAGGCGAGGAATAGGGAGAGAGAGGAGTTGAACACATGGCTACAGGGATGGTGCAGGTGGGACCTCTACAAGCAAGATGGTCTTCACCTGAACCAGAGGGGTACCGACATCCTGGGGGGGAAATTTGCTAAGGCTATTTGGGTGGGTTTAAACTAATTCAGAAGGGGGATGGGAACCAAAATTGTAGTTTGAGCACAGAAAAGGTTGAGAGTAGGGAGGTCCGAAATAAAGTTTCAGGGACGCAAGATGGCACCGGCAAGCAAGCAGTTGGTTTGAAGTGTGTCCACTTCAATGCCAGGAGCGTCCGGAATAAGGTGGGTGAACTTGCAGCATGGGTTAGTACCTGGGACTTCGCTGTTGTGGCCATTTCGGAGACATGGATAGAGCAGGGACAGGAATGGTTGTTGCAGGTTCCGGGATTTAGATGTTTCAGTAAGAACAGAGAAGATGGGAAAAGGGGGGGGAGGTGTGGCATTGTTGGTCAAGGACAGTATTACAGTTGCAGAAAGGATGTTTGGGGACTCGTCGACTGAGGTAGTATGGGCTGAGGTTAGAAACAGGAAAGGAGAGGTCACCCTGTTGGGAGTTTTCTATAGGCCTCCGAATAGTCCCGGATATGTTGAGGAAAGGATAGCAAAGATGATTCTCGATAGGAGTGAGAGAGACAGGGCTGTTGTCATGGGGGACTTCAACTTTCCAAATATTGGCTGGGAACACTATAGTTCGCGTACTATAGATGGGTCAGTTTTTGTTCAGTGTGTGCAGGAGGGCTTCCTGACACAGTATGTAGATAGGCCAACAAGGGGTGAAGCCACATTAGATTTGGTACTGGGTAATGAGCCCTTTGGTGATAGTGATCACAATTGTCATAGAGTCATACAGTATGGAACAGACCCTTCTGTCCACTAGTCCATGCTGACAATTCTATTATGTTTACTTCAGTGATGGAAAGGGGCAGGTGTATACCACTGGGCAAGAGTTATAGCTGGGGGAAAGGCAATTACGATGAGATTAGGCAAGAATTAGGGAGTATAGAATGGGGAAGGAAACTGCAGGGGATGGGCACATTAGAAATGTGGAGCTTATTCAAGGAAAAGCTCCTGTGTGTCCTAGATAAATATGTACCTGTCAGGCAGGGAAGAAGCTGTAGAGTGCGGGAGCCGTGGTTTACGAAGGAGGTGGAATCTCTGGTCAAAAGGAAGAAGAAGGCTTATGTTAGGATGAGATGTGAAGGCTCAGTTAGGGTGCTTGAGGGCCACGAGGTAGCCAGGAAAGACCTAAAGAGAGAGCTCAGAAGAGCCAGGAGGAGACATGAAAAGTTGTTGGCGGATAGGATCAGGGTAAACCCTAAGGCTTTCTATAGGTATTTAAGGAATAAAAGAATGACGAGAGTAAGATTAGGGCCAATCAAGGATAGTAGTGGTAAGTTGTGTGTGGAGTCAGAGGAGATAGGGGAAGCGCTAAATAAATATTTTTCAACAGTATTCACTCTAGAAAACGACAATGTTGTCGAGGAGAATACTGAGATACAGGCTACTAGACTAGGTGGGATTGAGGTTCACAAGGAAGAGGTATTAGAAATCCAACAGAGGGTGAAGATAGATAAGTCCCCTGGGCTGGATGGGATTTATCCTAGGATCCTCTGGGAAGCCAGGGAGGAGATTGCCGAGCCTTTGGCATTGATCTTTAACTCGTCATTGTCTACAGGAATAGTGCCAGATGACTGGAGGATAGCAAATGTGGTTCCCCTGTTCAAGAAGGGGAGTAGAGACAACCCTGGTAATTATAGACCAGTGAGCCTTACCTCAGTTGCTGGTAAAGTGTTGGAAAAAGTTATAAGAGACAGGATTTATAATCAGCGAGAAAAGAATAATTTGATTAGGGATAGTCAGCACGGTTTTGTGAAGGGAAGGTCGTGCCTCCCAAACCTTATTGAGTTCTTTGAGAAAGTGACCAAACAGGTAGATGAGAGTAAACCGGTTGATGTGGTGTATATGGATTTCAGCAAGGCGTTCGATAAGGTTTCCCACAGCAGGCTATTGTACAAAATGCAGAGGAATGGGATTGTGGGAGATATAGCAGTTTGGATCGGAAATTGGCTTGCTGAAAGAAGACAGAGGGTGGTAGTTGACGGGAAATGTTCATCCTGGAGACCAGTTACTAATGGTGTACTGCAAGGGTCGGTGTTGGGTCCGCTGCTATTTGTCATTTTTATAAATGACCTGGATGAGGGCGTAGAAGGATGGGTTAGTAAATTTGCAGACGACACTAAGGTCGGTGGAGTTGTGGATAGTGACGAAGGATGCTGTAGGTTGTAGAGAGACATAGATAAGCTGCAGAGCTGGGCTGAGAGGTGGCAAATGGAGTTTAATGCAGACAAGTGTGAGGTTATGCATTTTGGTAGGAGTAACCGGAAGGCAAAGTACTGGGTTAATGGTAAGATTCTTGGTAGTGTAGATGAGCAGAGAGATCTCGGTGTCCATGTACACAGATCCTTGAAAGTTGCCACCCAGGTTGACAGTGCTGTTAAGAAGGCATACAGTGTTTTAGCTTTTATTAATAGAGGGATCGAGTTCCGGAACCAAGAGGTTATGCTGCAGCTGTACAAAACTCTGGTGCGGCCGCACTTGGAATATTGCGTACAGTTCTGGTCACCGCATTATAAGAAGGATGTGGAAGCTTTGGAAAGGGTGCAGAGGAGATTTACTAGGATGTTGCCTGGTATGGAGGGAAGGTCTTACGAGGAAAGGCTGAGGGACTTGAGGCTGTTTTTGTTAGAGAGAAGAAGGTTGAGAGGTGACTTAATTGAAACATATAAAATAATCAGAGGGTTAGATAGGGTGGATAGGGAGAGCCTTTTTCCTAGGATGGTGACGGCGAGCACGAGAGGGCATAGCTTTAAATTGAGGGGTGAAAGATATAGGACAGATGTCAGAGGTAGTTTCTTTACTCAGAGAGTAGTAAGGGAATGGAACGCTTTGACTGCAACGGTAGTAGATTTGCCAATTTTAGGTACATTTAAGTCATCATTGGACAAGTATATGGATGTACATGGAATAGTGTAGGTTAGATGGGCTTCAGATGGGTATGACAGGTCGGCACAACATCGAAGGCCGAAGGGCCTGTACTGTGCTATAATGTTCGCTGAAAAAGACCTTCACTATTCACCTTATCAATGCCCCTTATGATTTTATAAATTTCTATAAGGTCACCCCTCTGTCTCCAATGTTCCAGGGAAAATAGCCCATCCTTGTAGCTCAAAATCTCCAAACCTGGCAACATCCTTGTAAATGTTTTCTGAACCCTTTCAAGTTAAACAACATTTCTCCGATAGCAGGTAGAGCGGCATTAAACACAGTATTCCAGAAGTGTCCTGTACAGCCACAACATGACCTCCTAACTCCTGTACTTGATGCCCTGACTCATTAAACTACACAGCATCCCTACGGGAGTGGGAGCAAGCAGTTCAGCCCATCAAGTCTACCACAAACTCCGAACAGCATCCTGCACTATCCTGGAAATCTGCATTTTGCATAGCTACACCACCTAGCCTGTACATCCCTGGGCACAATTTAGCACAGCCAATCCAGTCTAACTTCTACATCTTTGTGCGAAAGGAAACTGGAGCACCCGGAGGAAACCTACACAGACAGTCACCCAAGGACAGAACTGAACCCGGGTCCCTGGCGTCATGGGGGCAGCTCTGAGTTACTGTACTGCTCAACCTGTCCATCTGTGGCAACATCCTAATAAATCTTTTCTGCACCCTTTCAAGTTTCACAACATCTTTCCGACAGTAGAGAGACCGGAATTGCATGCAGCATTCCAAAGATGGCCCTACAGAGGAGGTGTGGGGACATGATACACTTGCCCCCACACCTCCTACCTCACCCCATCCCAGGCCCCAAGATGACTTTCCATATTAAGCAGAGGTTCGCCTGCACATCTGCCAATGTGGTATATTGTATCCATTGTACACGATGTGGCTTCCTCTACATTGGGGAAACCAAGCGGAGGCTTGGGGACCGCTTTGCAGAACACCTCCGCTCGGTTCGCAATAAACAACTGCACCTCCCAGTCGCGAACCATTTCAACTCCCCCTCCCATTCTTTAGATGACATGTCCATCATGGGCCTCCTGCAGTGCCACAATGATGCCACCCGAAGGTTGCAGGAACAGCAACTCATATTCCGCCTGGGAACCCTGCAGCCCAATGGTATCAATGTGGACTTCACCAGCTTCAAAATCTCCCCTTCCCCCACCGCATCCCAAAACCAGCCCAGTTCTTCCCCTCCCCCCACCGCATCCCAAAACCAGCCCAGTTCTTCCCCTCCACCCACTGCATCCCAAAACCAGTCCAACCTGTCTCTGCCTCCCTAACCTGTTCTTCCTCTTTCCCCATCCCTTCCTCCCACCCCAAGCCGCACCCCCAGCTACCTACTAACCTCATCCCACCTCCTTGACCTGTCCGTCTTCCCTGGACTGACCTATCCCCTCCCTACCTCCCCACCTATACTCTCTCCACCTATCTTCTTTTCCCTCCATCTTCGGTCCGCCTCCCCCCTCTCTCCCTATTTATTCCAGAACCCTCATCCCATCCCCCTCTCTGATGAAGGGTCTAGGCCCGAAACGTCAGCTTTTGTGCTCCTGAGATGCTGCTTGGCCTGCTGTGTTCATCCAGCTCCACACTTTGTTATCTTGGATTCTCCAGCGTCTGCCGTTCCCGTTATCTCTCCCTACCAATGTCCTGTTCAGCAGCAGCGTGACCTCCCGACTTCTGAGGTCTTTTTGTTTCTGATTTATAGCTTCCTCAATTCTTTCACTTTTCTGTTATCTGTGACAGACTGCTTCTGGGTGGCTGTCCCTTTCGCAATTGTTTTTTTTGGACATGGTGCAAGGCCAGACACTCCCAAACGGCAAGCTACGTTCTTCCAGCCTTTTCTTACCTCCTGTTCCCTACCCCACAGCCCTCCCATGGATTTAAACTGAGGTAATACATCCATATCTTCGGCCCCACCCCAACAAAACTGCTTCGGCGTTGTTTTACGTTCAGAGAACACCAGACCAATTAAAGACTTTCAGAGATAGTAGGAACTTTGACTCCACAGCCCGCAGCTAAAGCTGTAGCTGGAGGGGAGATTATAAACGGACGACAATGCACTGTTTAGTTTTCAGTTGAAGGGCTGGACTTTTTACGAAGGGATTTGGGAATGTGAAATGCACAGCCTGAGACTGCGGTAGAGGTGGGGAAACCTCACAAAGCGTACGAATGAGCACTTGAAATGTCATTATATTCAAGGCCCAGGGCTGTGATTAGAGTTGGTTGGCACAGAGTCAGTGGGCCAAAGGGTCTCTTTAGGTAGTGGCTGGTGGTGATAGTCAGTCGGAGTGGGCAGGAATCACCTGGGGAGCGTTGCAGACGAGGGAGCCGCTCATCGTCAGAGGGCAGCAGGGCATTAGCTTCTGAAGCAACGTACAAGTCGCTCCTTGTCTCACAGGCGGGGGTTTCCAGGTAAGTTTCAAAATAAAATCACTCTAGGGACGTGAATGTAACCGGGCAAATCGCCCACATTGATATGGCGGTCAGCTGCCTTCTTGAACGGCTGCAGTCCGTCTGTATAAGGGCCACCCACACACAGTAGGATCAGGGAGGGAGTTCCAGGATTCGGACCCAGTGACAGTCAAGGAACAGTGGCTACAGTTCTAAGTCATTCGCCGTTGAAATTCTCCCACACATGCCTTTGATGCCTCTAGGCTTTAACTATTTGAATACATTCCTGGCTGGCATTCTCATTCTACCCCCTACATAGGCTGGAGCAAATCCCAACCTCCGCTGCTCAGATGTTAACTTGTGCCAAGTCCTTATCTACATTGACTTGATTTTTAACATTCTCATCCTAACTATTTGTGTTCCTCGATAACTTCATCACCCACTTCATGTCCTGCTCTGTAAATCCTTCTTGAGATCACAGAATCCCTACAGTGTGGTAGCAGGCCATTCACCCCACTGAGTCCACGAGCCAACCCTTCGAACAGCATTCCACCCAGACCCACCTCTCCCAACCTATCCCTGTAACCCTGCATTTCCCACGGCTAACCCAGCCTGCGACAATTTCCTGTGGCCGCTCCACCTAACCTGCATGTTTTGGACTGTGGGAGGAAACCCACGCAGACATGGAGAGAACGTGCGAACTCCACACGGGCAGTCGCCCGAGGCTGGAGTTGAACCCAGGTCCCTGGCGCTGTGAGGCTAACCACTGAGCCACCGTGCCACCCGAGAAATCTCTGCTCCTATCTAATTACCCTGTGCATTGCTTCACATTGGCAGCCATGCTTTCAGATTCCTGGGTCCCCACGCTTTGGAATTCCCATCCCAAAACATATCAAATTTGCTACCTCTCTCTCCTCCCTTAAGACACAGCTTAAAACCTAGATTCTGGTTGCCTGTCCTAATATGTCATTGTTGTTTAGAGTCATGTTTATTCTTCTAGCTCTCCTGCAAAGTACTGAGGACACTTGGTTCTTTTAGACGCTGTTGAAGATCTTGTTGTCAGGATGGTGTTTGATTCGGGTTGGAACTGCAGGCGATGTGCTCCCATTTGCTGGGGTGGAGCGGTCCCTCAAAATGGTAGGGGGGGGGTGGTCACAAGGATCACTGGCGAGTTGCTGCAGTGCGTTTTTTGAAGACGGTATCGTGGAGCGGTGAAGGTTGAAGGTCACGGTGCTGATCGAGCGAGCTGATACTTTCCCGGAACGCAGGGCGAGCTCCGTGCGTGCTGTTGCGAACTGCTCTCACCCAGAATCCTTCAAGGCTGTGGCGAATGGTAAAGACCCCACAGGGTCCTGAATTGATGTCTGTCCCTCAAACATTGTCACTGGGGCAGACGATCTGAATCTTTTGCTGCGTTGTTATCCACGGGAGCTTGCTGCGTGGAAATTCATTGTCATGTTTCAAACAGTAACACAGCAAGATGATGGTTGAAAAGCACTTCCTGAGGCTAGAGACATGCAACTTCTTCCTTTCTGAAGCGTGGCAAGTGGAAAAGGTTCCCTCAGCTGGTACGACGAATAAGGGTTGCAAAAACCAGAGTGGACCTAACTTAGCTTCAGGAGTAGGCCATTCAGCACCTTGAGCCTTTTCCACCATTCAAAGGGATCATGGCTGGTCTGTGGCAAAGTTCCATGTAACTGCCGTTCGTTTGTGTCCCTTTGTTTGACAAAAATTCATCTACCTCGCGATTAAAACTTGCAACTGAACCAGCATTCACTCTGCAGTCTGTGGAAGAGAGTTCCAAACCTCTACCACTCTCTTCTGTGTGTAGGAGTGCTCTTTCCAAGATGGCAGTGGTTGCGTAGCACAGTTCAGGCTCATGCTCGTCTGCTGCTTTCCTCTTGTCCATTTCTCTTTTTCCCTGTCTCTCCTGATCTCCACGGTGCTCTCTTACCTTTGGCTCTGAGGGTGCCGGGCTGGGGTGGAACCAGTGGCAACGGCAGTGAGTGCGGGCCTCCCGGTGAGAAGTGGCACTGGAGGGTGGCACCTTTGACATTGGTGGGTCCTGGTGTCGGATTCAGGGTGGCGGCCCTGCGGTGTTGGTGGGTCCAGCGTAGGTGTCATCGCTGAGCCCGGCTCAAGGCTCCTGGCGATGGCGGTGAGGTTTATCTGGACATTAACTTTTCCTTTTGTTTCTGTTTGTTTATTTTTTGGCCTTTGTTCTTAATTCTAACTATTGTATTCTAAGATGGCACTGGAGAATGGTGACTCTGTACACTTTTCATTGTACCCGGGCGTGCATGACAGTAAAAAGTAAGCAAACGTCTCTCCTGTAATGCTCAGACAATGCCCCCCGCCCCCAACCAAGTTCGAGAATCCCCAACCAGTGGGAATAGTTAATCTTTATCCACCCTGTCTCCTTTTGCTGTTAATAGCTTGAAGACCCCGATCAGATCACCCCTAAACTTCTACATTCTGAATAAAACAGGCCTATTTTGCAAAATTTCTCCTCCTACGTTAACATCTGAAGTCCAGGTATTAATCTTGTAAGCCCGAGTTGTACTCCCTCTGAGGCGAATCTGTCCTTCCTAAGGTGTGGTGCCCACATCATAGAATCCCTACGGTGGGGAAACAGGCCCTTCAGCCCGACACTCGGATCATCCCACACAGACCCACCCCACCCCCCATAACCCACCTAATCTATACATCGCTCAACACTGCGAGCAATTTAGCACGGCCAGTCCACCTAGCCTGCACATCTTTGGACCGTGGGCATAAACTGGAGCGCCGGGAGGAAACCCAAGCAGACATGGGGAGAATGTGGCTGGAATTGAACCCGGGTCCCTGGCACTGCTGAGGCAGCTGTGCTAACCACTGAGCCACCGTGCTCTGCTTACAGTACTCCCAAGTGGGGTCAAATCAGGGCTTTGCATAACCACAGTACCACTCCTGCAGCCCTGTACTCCGGTCATCTTGTTACAAAGGTCACCTTGGTTATTTTCTGCATCTGTTTGTGACAATTTAAAGAGCTATATACCTGAAACCCCAAGTCTATTTGGGCATCCCAAAGTTTTCCTGTTGCCTGGATATGGCCTTGCAGTGTCCTGGGTACCCTTGGAGCCTACAACTGCTCCAAACTGAACCATCTGCGGGAAGCCATTGACAGAGACTGGGAACTCATCTTTGAACTCACATGAGAAATGAGAATCTCATTCTGCCTGTACAACACCAACATGGCTGGATGAGGGACAGGCATGTTGCCAAAGCCGTTCCACTTGAGAGTGTCAGGACAAATGCAAGAATGGCACATTTCAAATGATCATAAGTTTATACTACAGGAGAAAGGATGCTGATTAGCTGTCACTAATTGGTCGAGCCATGGCCGCAGAGACTCTGTTGTCGATTACTGAAAACGTACGCACAAGTGAACCGCCAAACAGAGAGGCACAATGTGTGAGATGTGCTTGTCAGCACTTGAGCAATTCTGACATGCTGTGAAGGGTTGGATGTCTCTCTCCTGTTTGCAGAGTGTGGGTCCATGTTAATAAATACATGTCACTTCCAGCAAATGTAATGAGCCTTGTAATGGGACTGACTGATTAACTCGGTTGTCAGTGCAGCTGTCGTCACACTTGAGATTGTCAGCACGGCGCAGCCCAAACATTTTTCCATCCCCACCCTTGTCTGCTTTCCAGAGGGACCACTCTCTCCGTGACTCCCTTGTCCGCTCCACACTCCCCTCCAGCCCCACCACACCAGGCATTTTTCCCTACAACTGCAGGAAATGCTACACCTGCCCCTACACCACCTCCTCACCCCCATCCCAGGCCCCAAGAAGACTTTCCACATCAAACAGAGGTTCACCTGCATATCTGCCAATGTGGTATACTGTATCCATTGTAGCCGGTGTGGCTTCCTCTACATTGGGGAAACCAAGCGGAGGCTTGGGGACCGCTTTGCGGAACACCTCCGCTCGGTTCGCAATAAACAACTGCACCTCCCAGTTGCAAACCATTTCCACTCCCCCTCCCATTCTGCAGATGACGTGTCCATCCTGGGCCTCCTGTAGCGCCACAACGATGCCACCCGAAGGTTGCAGGAACAGCAACTCATATTCCGCTTGGGAACCCTGCAGCCATATGGTATCAACATGGACTTCACAAGCTTCAAAATCTCCCCTTCCCCAACAGCATACCAAAACCAACCCAACTCATCCCTGCCTCCCTAACCATTCCACCCACTTCAAGCCCCACCCCCGTCTCCTACCACGAAGGGGTATGTGGGTTTTAGGGGGATGAGTCTGGGTGGGATGCATCAATGGGCAGTGTGGACTTGTTGGGCCGAAGGGCCTGTTTCCATACTGTAGGAAAT
Organism: Stegostoma tigrinum; assembly: GCF_030684315.1. NCBI lineage: Eukaryota > Metazoa > Chordata > Chondrichthyes > Orectolobiformes > Stegostomatidae > Stegostoma > Stegostoma tigrinum. The sequence goes on from NC_081398.1 coordinate 3,960,318, forward strand.
CTAATCTAATCTCATCCCGCCTCCTGGACCTGTCCATCCTCCCTGGACTGACCTATCTCCTCCCTAACTCCCCACTTATATTCACCTTCACTGGCTCTGACACCGCCTCTTTAACCTGTCTGTCTCCTCTCCGTCTATCTTGTCCTTTATCCATCTTCTATCCACCTCCCCCTCGCTCCCTATTTATTTCAGAATCCCCTTCCCCTCCCCCATTTCTGAAGAAGGGTCTAGGCCTGAAACATCAGCTTTCCTGCTCCTCGGATGCTGCTTGGCCAGCTGTGTTTATCCAGCTCGACACCACGTTATCTCTAATTGTAGGCATTTTGTTTTGGCTTTTCCAAATGCAGACTGGTGGAGGACAGTTTGTATTCTACCTAGTATTGATGGAGATGATGACCTCAACTCCACTTTGCCAGCACTTTCTCCGCATCCTTTGCGTTCATATTGAACATTGACCTGGAGACTGAGCCGCACGTGTTCTCAGACAGATTTGGGGGCTGGGAAGAGTCTTAGACAAAAGGAAAAGTGGTTGACCAGATAGAGAACAAAGTAGAAGTTGCACTCTTCACCAGGGTACAGGGAAGATCTTTATTAGAATAAGTCCACAAAGGCTGAATCAATGCCAATTACTGAAAAGGTGTGCACACGCGCAGAGCTAAGGACTATCAAATGGGGGAGGCACTGTGTGTGAGCTCTGCTCATTTCTACCCGCATTCCTCTGACAGCTCGGATTCTTCTTTGCTCCAGTTCCACAGCAGCTGACCTCATCCAATTGCCCCTCTTCAGGTGAGAAGTGAGTGACTGCAGTATATTTGCCCATTTCTAGCCCATTGAATGGTCACAATTCCAGTCTCATTGTCCGACATCCCCCACCCCCTCCCCGGCTTTTCTCGAGAGCATTGGAGCCTGGTGCTGAACTCAACTGGCGACCAGCTCACTTGGGACCTTCAGCTCAGACCGTATGTCCACTGGAAGAGCAAAACCCGATCAGAAATGTCGCTTGTGATTCAGAATCTCAGCGATTAGCTTCCACAGTTTAATACAATGGCTCTCCTTCCATCTGCCTGGATGGACTTTCCCTACAACTCCAATACCTTGGCAAGTCTCCCACCTGTTGGGCAGTCGCTCCCTCCATTAGTTACTCATGTTTGCAATCTCCCATCCCTGGGTCATTCCCTTCATCTCCAGCCTCTCTGTCATCCGCTCCCTCTGTCTCGCCTCCCTCAATCAGTTGCTCTCTCCATCTCCCACCCTCTGACATCTCCCCCTTTCTCTCAGCGTTTGCAATGGTAAGCCTGTATTGAATGGTCTATATTGCTACTGCCTGCACTCCCCCATCAGACAGGCATTCCCTACATTAGGGCGAGGATTGAGCTGAGAATCTTGTGTCCCTCCCCTCCCTGCACACAGCATTTCAACTGCACCCAAGCCCCAGGGTATTAAATACAGTCAGTTCCCATTCCCAACTCCATGGCCCAACCCCCACGACCCTCCCTTTACCCAGTTAGTCTACTTGCCTACACTACTCTTGGCTGGATTTGTTCCTGAGTTTTGGAGGAGCGGTAACGCTACCCCAGTCACTTGCCACTGGATAAGCTGCTGTCCATCGGGTCTTCGTTGTCTGCTTCACCCTCCGTCTCTCTCAGCTTTTGTTTCCGCATCTCGTGGAGAGCCTTAACGTGAAATCGGTTCAGGGTTTCCAGCTCATCCAAAACTGAAAGACAAAATGACAGCGTTTGCACGGCTCCAGGGAATGAACTGGGAGGCCTTTCCCCACATCAACCTTCTCTCCAACTTATGCAATGGCCTCCATCTTTCAAGTTGGTGGCAATGATAATGGGAGGCTTCAGAAGATTGGTGTCCAGGGCCACCCACTGGCCAAAGCTTGCAACAGCAGCATCACCGCAAACAGTTCACACAATGATTTCAGTGATAATGGGAACTGCAGATGCTGGAGAATCCAAGATAACAAAGTGTGGAGCTGGATGAACACAGCAGGCCAAGCAGCATCTCAGGGGCACAAAAGCTGATGTTTCGGGCCTAGACCCTTTATCAGAAAAATATTTACATCCGATTGGGTCATACCGCCCGCTCCTTTCCTCAGTTGGATCACATCTGATTTGTATCTCAACTGCACCTACTTCACATAACTCCATCTCCCTCGACATTCTTACCCGATGGAAATCTGTCGACCCCAGTCTTGTAAGATCAAACTTGTTTCACAGCCTTCGGGGGGGGGGGGGGGGGGGGGGGGGGGAAGGAAGGACAGGGTTCCAAATTTCCCGCAGCTTTTGAGGGAGTACGAATTCTCGCTCTTAAACACCTTGGCGCTAAGGTCATGTTGCCGAGTGGACTTCCCTCACCAGCCTTCTGTTTTTCCACCCAATCACATTCCCTGCCTGTACGTCTCCTGCAACATCTCCTATCCCTCCTTTACAAAGGTGCTAACATATTTGCTTGTCCAAGATTTTGGCCACCTGTGCTCGTATTAACTATGTGGCTCAGCGTCACATTTTTCTCCTTGATGTGGTTTTCTGATTTTAAAGGTGCTTTAAGAATACAGGATATTGTTGTTGCTTAAACATTTAATCAAAAGACAGTGTCATAGAGCTGTACAGCATGGAAGCAGACCCTTCGGTCCAACTCGTCCATGCTGACAAGATTTCCTAAATCAGTCTAGTCCCATTTGCCAGCATTTGGCACATATCCCGCTGAACCCTTCCTTTCCACGCACCCATCCAGATGCCTTTTAAATGTTGTAACTGTACCAGCCTCCACCCACTTCCTCTGGCAGCTCATTCCACACGCACCACCCTCTGTGTGAGAAAGTTGCCCCTCAGGTCCCTTTTAAATCCTTCCCCTCTCACCTTAAACCTATGCCCCTAAGCCTAGACTCCCCTACTCCAGGGAAAAAGACCTTGACGTATCCATGCGCCTCATGATTTTATAAACGTCTATAAGGTCACCCCTCAGCATCTAATGCTCCAGGAAAAATAGCCCCAGCCTATTCGGCCCCTCCCTGTAGCTCAAACCCTCTAACCCTGGCAACATCTTTGTAAATCTTTTCTGAACCCTTTCACATTTCACAACATCCTTCCTGTAGCAGGGAGACCAGGATTGAACGCAGTATTCCAAAAGTGGCCCTGACCAATGCCCTGTACAGCTGCAACATGACCCTCCCAACTCCTACACTCAATGCACTGACCAATAAAGGGGAGCGTCCCAAACGCCTTCTTCCCCGCCCTGTCTACCTGCGGCTCCACTTTCAGGGAGCTATACATCTGTACTCCAGGGTCTCTTTGTTCAGCGACACTCCCCAGGGCCTTACCATGAAGTGTATAAGTCCCACCCTGATTTGCAATGCCTCACATTTATCTAAATTAAACACCATCTGTCACTCCTTGGCTCATCCACTGAACCCACCACCACACTGTAAATTATCTATATTCTTTTGACGAAGAGATCATCTTTTATGTATCAATGATGGGATTCTTCAGAAACAGATTGTACAGCACCGCTTCCTGAACTGAGCTGGTTGTCAGTTTGCGTAAGGGTTTCTACTGCAAATGCTTAAATAGACACAGGTCATTCAGCCCTTTGAGCTTCTCTTTGTGATTTATCTCTCTAAGACTCAGTGTCATTCTGGTGCATGTGCTTTATGCTCCCTCCAACACTGATGTACGCTTCTCCAGTGAGATGCCCAGAGCTGAATGTTCTCAGGAGGGGGTCACTGGACTCAAAACGCTACCTCAGTTTCTCTCTCCACGGTTGCTGCCAGACCAGACAGCCAAACCTGGCTGAGTTTCTGCTTTTGCGTAATTCACATTTCCCCGATTGAAGGTCAGTTGGCAGATGGGTGGCACCGACAGAGTGGGTTTAATTCCTCAGCATCAGCTGAGGTTACCACGTAGGACTCTCCTTCCCCTCTGCTGACCCTCAGGTTAAACCACCACCAATCATCTCTCTCTATTGAGAGAGGAGCCTTGGGAAGACTATGGTGATTTATACCTTTGGTTACAAATTACAAATGATACATAGTAAACCTTTTATTATCTGGCACGTGGGGACCAGGAATGCGATGACTGATCAATAACTCCAGATAATCGAGAGGCCCACATGTGAAAACACACACTAATTAATAGAAATATAATGCAGGGGGTTATACACATCACTGTTACACTTTATTTACAGCATTAATCACTTAAATAATAATGCAACTTTGCCTTAAATAAAACTTATTTGCCTTCTCATACGGCCTTAACTGACTACTTGGACATTGTGGTATTTGAGGACAAACTGACTCGAAATTGAGTCAATTTCGTGTGGACATTCGATTGAACAAGTATATTTGCATTACAGTGAAAAAAACTACAGTAATTGGACAGAATAATACAGGAGACTTTGCGGTATTTGAGCTGTACAGTTTTTTGCTGGTTTATCGAGTGCTTGTTCATACAAAGTTTGCTGTACTTGCGTGGACACAATTTCCTTCTCAATTAACCGGGGCAGGGGGGGACCTTCCTCAGAGGGCCTTCTGTAATGCTGCTGTGGGTGGTGAGAATGCAGATCTGTTCACTTTAATATCTGATCTAATGCTAGGGGTCTGCATCATCGTGAGGTGAGGACAAAGTGCAGCGTATATTTTAAAAAAAACTTTGCACTTCGCAACTTAAGGAGGCTGCCAAAGTACATCAAAAGAAGTGAGTCCTTCCTGAAGTGTATCACTGTTGTAATGCAGGAATGCCAGTAGCAAATATGCACACAGCAAGATCCCATAAACAGGAATGTCATAACGATTAGCAATCTGCTTCCAGTGTTCTGATTTTCCATACTTAGCATGTTGTAGAACAGGAGCTATCCATTCACTCTGCGCTACTGTTTCACATGAGCGTCCTCCCAACTCGCACCATCTTACCGGTGTGTGCAAGCAGGGTCCCGGGGCAGAGGCCGGTGCCAGGAGCAGGTTATGGTTGGAGACCGGCGCGGGGGGGGGGGTGGGGGGGCAGTCCCGGGACGGGGCCGGTGCGGGCAGAGTAGTCCCGGGACGGGGCCAGTGTGGGTGCAGTAGCCCCGGGACAGGGCCGGTGCGGGCGGAGTAGTCCCGGGACGGGGCCGGTGCGGGTGGAGTAGCCCCCGGATGGGGCCGGTGCGGGTGGAGTAGTCCCGGGACAGGGCCGGCGTGGGTGCAGTAGCCCCGGGACAGGGCCGGTGCGGGCGGAGTAGTCCCGGGACGGGGCCGGTGCGGGTGGAGTAGCCCCCGGATGGGGCCGGTGCGGGCGGAGTAGTCCCGGGACAGGGCCGGCGCGGGTGCAGTAGTCCCGGGACGGGGCCGGCGCGGGTGGAGTAGTCTCGGGACGGGTGGAGTAGTCCCGGAGAAGATTTACCTTGCAACAACTGAGAGCCCGTGCTGAGTGGACGGGAGGTTTGGAGTGGAGTGGGAATAGTTGTTGGATTGGGCCCTGGCGTGGGTGGCCAGCTCACGTGTGGGAGCCCCTGCACTGAACTACTGCAATGTAATGTTTATGTGTAACTTGTTTGTCTGTCTTTAATGCCTAAGCTTTTAACTGTGTGTTATTTCTCAGTTATTCTTGAAACACAGTAAAGTAAATACAACTGCTTTTCTTTTTTATTCCTGTTTTGTATCTGAGCAGTCGTGCCTAAGATAGCACCGTAAGAGGTGACATTGGAGAACCTTTCACTGTATTCCTGTACTGCAGACAATAAAGGATATTCTATTCCATTCTACTCTATCGGCTTATCCTTCTACTTCCTTCTCCCTCATGTGTTTATCCAACCTCCCCCTTAAATGCATCCATCCCTCCCACTTCCTCCCTAAGGTAGTGGTGGAAGACGGCTTCCCTGTAGGATTTATAGCTGAGAAATCTGATACTTATGGGCCCAGTTCAAAAGCTAGAAACAGGAAGATGGGGTTGCAGCTGGCAGAAAAAGAACAAACAAGAACTGAGGTAGAAGTAGGAGGCGAAGACCATTTACATCAATGTTACCTTTGGTGTAATAGAACTTTTCTCGGTTTCCATGAATCACAATCCTCTGGAGGAAGTCAGCCATGGCCCCCGAAGCCAGGAACCTCTCGATTAGAGGCAGAGACTCAAAGTACCTTATGTCCAGGGTGAAGGGGTTCGACGGTGTCGGCCAGGTGCAGAGCTCCACCAGCTCAGCCACAATCTCCCAAATCTGTCCACCTGCAGGGAGACAGAAGTGAGACAGGGGGAGGCAAACAGTTTGGAGGAAGCAGGGGAGGAGAGGTTACCAGGAAATGATGGGGAGCAGGAACTGCACAAGGTAATGGAGAAACTGACAGACATATTGATCTACTGCAGACCTGAGGGGACCACATGAATGAGGAAAATCAGAAGGGTCGACTGCTGGGCTTAATGCACTTTTTTAAAAATGTACTCTTTCATGGATGTAACCTCGCCGGTAACAGCAGCATGTGCTGCCCATAAACTGAGCAGATCTGTGTATCACACCTGAACAAGAATATTCTGGCCTTGGAGGGAGTACTATGTAGGTTTACAAGAATGACCCTTGGACTTCAGGGGTTACAAATTAGGCCTGTCTTCCCTGGAACATAGAAGGTCAAGGAGTGATCTGATCAAAGTGTTCAAGATATTAACAGGAAAAGACCAGGGAGATATTCCTGCTGGTTGGGGATTCTAGAGCTATGGGGGTATTGTCTGAGATTAGGGCCAGACCATTCAGGAGAGACGTTGGGTAGCACTGCTATGCATGAAGGGTGCAGGAGATTTTGAACTCTCTTCCACAAACGGCTGGGTCAGTTGTTAATTTTAAATTTGAGATCAGGACGTTTTTGTTACTTAAAGGTGTTAAGTGATCTGCACCAAAGGCAGGTGGGTGGGTGGAGTTAGGCCACAGATAAACCATAATCTCACTGAATAGTGGAACAGGATCCAGGGGCTGAATGGCCTACTCCAGGTCCTATGTTCCTAGCTGTTTTTGAATTCTAACAATTTCTGGAGCAATTCAGAGGGCACTTAATAGTCACCCAGGTATCTGGATTTGGAGTTTACATAAGGATGGAAGATTTCCTTTCCTACAGAACGTGGGTGAATGACTTGGGCTGAGGCTAGATTTTATATGTGTGAATTTAAATTCCTCCATTGTCATTGACCTCCAGGTTACTAGGCTAAAGCCACTACCACTGAAGCTTCCTTCTAAATGGAACCAAGGTCTAGATGCTTCAGGACACATTGGCCATGGGTCAGCTCATGCGAGGCGTCTCCAGCGACTATGCCACGTTCAGGGGGAGGGGGTAGTCTGGTTTCTGGGGCCCACAAGCCAGGTGAAGTAGCAAAGCTGAAGGAAAGCCCGGTTAAGACGATTCATGGACAGACATGTGTTCAAAAAGATTACCGCTCCGGCACCAATCCCGAGTGGAGTTCAGCTTCAGAGGACTGTCCTTGGATGCCCGGTTCCCACTCGTGGCTTTAATAAGACGTTCGTGGTTGGATCGGATCCACACATAGGGGCACTGGTACTTGGCGTAGCAGGCCAGGAGGAAGAGGGTACAGTTCAGCTCCTGACAGAGACAGCAAGGCCATTAGACAATTGCACCACACACACAGGCTCACTCTCTCTCTCTCTCACACACACAGGCTCACTCTCTCTCTCTCTCACACACAGGCTCACTCTCTCTCACACAGGCTCACTCTCTCTCACACACACACACAGGCTCACTCTCTCTCTCTCACACACACACAGGCTCACTCTCTCTCTCTCACACACACACAGGCTCACTCTCTCTCACACACACACACACAGGCTCACTCTCTCTCTCACACACACAGGCTCACTCTCTCTCTCTCTCACACAGGCTCACTCTCTCTCACACAGGCTCACTCTCTCTCTCTCACACACACAGGCTCACTCTCTCTCACACACACAGGCTCTCTCTCTCACACAGGCTCACTCTCTCTCACACACACACACACACACACACACACACACACACACACACACACACTCTCTCTCTCACACACAGGCTCACTCTCTCTCTCTCACACACAGGCTCACTCTCTCTCTCTCTCTCTCACACACAGGCTCACTCTCTCTCTCTCACACACACACACACACACACACACACACACACACACACACACAGGCTCACTCTCTCTCTCTCACACAGGCTCACTCTCTCTCTCACACACAGGCTCACTCTCTCTCTCACACACACAGGCTCTCTCTCTCACACACACACAGGCTCACTCTCTCTCTTTCTCTCATACACAGGCTCACTCTCTCACACACAGGCTCACTCTCTCTCTCTCACACACAGGCTCACTCTCTCTCTCTCTCACACACAGGCTCTCTCTCTCTCTCTCTCTCTCACACACACACAGGCTCTCACTCTCTCTCTCTCTCACACACAGGCTCTCTCTCTCTCTCTCTCTCTCACACACACACAGGCTCTCTCTCTCTCTCTCTCTCACGCACAGGCTCACTCTCTCTTTCTCACACACACTCACTGTCTCTCACACAGGCTCACTCTCTCTCTCTCACACACACAGGCTCACTCTCTCTCTCTCACACACACACAGGCTCGCTCTCTCTCTCTCTCTTTCACACAGGCTCACTCTCTCTCTCTCACACAGGCTCACTCTCTCTCACACACACACACACAGGCTCACTCTCTCTCACACACACACACACACACACACACACACAGGCTCACTCTCTCTCTCTCACACACACACAGGCTCACTCTCCCTCTCACACACACACAGGCTCACTCTCCCTCTCACACACACACACACACACACACACACACACACAGGCTCACTCTCTCTCTCACACACAGGCTCACTCTCTCTCTCTCTCACTCACACACAGGCTCACTCTCTCTCTCTCACACACAGGCTCACTCTCTCTCTCACACACACAGGCTCACTCTCTCTCTCTCTCACACACACGCAGGCTCACTCTCTCTCACACACGCAGGCTCACTCTCTCTCTCACACGCAGGCTCACTCTCTCTCTCTCTCTCTCTCTCACACAGGCTCACTCTCTCTCACACACACAGGCTCACTCTCTCTCTCACACACACGCAGGCTCACTCTCTCTCTCACACGCAGGCTCACTCTCTCTCTCTCTCTCACACAGGCACACTCTCTCTCACACACACAGGCTCACTCTCTCTCTCTCACACACACAGGCTCACTCTCTCTCTCACACACACAGGCTCACTCTCTCTCTCTCACACACACACAGGCTCACTCTCTCTCACACACACAGGCTCACTCTCTCTCACACACACACAGGCTCACTCTCTCTCTCACACACACAGGCTCAGTCTCTCTCACACACACACAGGCTCACTCTCTCTCACAGACACAGACTCACTCTCTCTCACACACACACAGGCTCACTCTCTCTCTCACACACAGGCTTACTCTCTCTCACACACACACACACACAGGCTCACTCTCTCTCTCACACACACACAGGCTCATTTTCTCTCTCTCACACACACACACAGGCTCATTCTCTGTCACACACACACACACACACACACACACACACACACACACACACACAGGCTCACTCTCACACACACACAGGCTCACTCTCTCTCACACACACACAGGCTCACTCTCTCACACACACACAGGCTCACTCTCTCTCACACACACACACAGGCTCACTCTCTCTCTCACACACACAGGCTCACTCATTCTCTCACACACACAGGCTCACTCTCTCTCTCTCTCACACACAGGCTCACGCTCTCTCACACACACACACAGGCTCACTCTCTCTCTCTCTCTCACACACACACACACAGGCTCACTCTCTCTCTCACACACAGGCTCACTCTCTCTCTCACACACACAGGGTCACTCTCTCTCTCACACACACAGGGTCACTCTCTCTCTCTCTCACACACACACAGGCTCACTCTCTCTCTCACACACACACACAGGCTTACTTTCTCTCTCACACACACACACAGGCTCACTCTCTCTCTCACACACACACAGGCTCACTCTCTCTCTCACAGACACACAGGCTCACTCTCTCTCTCACACACACAGGCTCACTCTCTCTCTCTCACACACACACAGGCTCACTCTCTCTCTCTCACACACAGGCTCACTCTCTCTCTCACACACACACACACACACACACACACACACACACACACACACACACACACACAGGCTCACTCTCACTCTCTCACACACACAGGCTCACTCTCTCTCTCACACACACACACAGGCTCACTCTCTCTCTCTCACACACAGGCTCACTCTCTCTCACACACACACACACAGGCTCACTCTCTCTCTCACACACACACAGGCTCATTCTCTCTCTCACACACACACACACAGGCTCATTCTCTGTCACACACACACACACACACACACACACACACACACACACACACACACAGGCTCACTCTCACACACACACAGGCTCACTCTCTCTCACACACACACACAGGCTCACTCTCTCTCACACACACACAGGCTCACTCTCTCACACACACACAGGCTCACTCTCTCTCACACACACACACAGGCTCACTCTCTCTCTCACACACACAGGCTCACTCAATCTCTCACACACACAGGCTCACTCTCTCTCTCTCTCACACACAGGCTCACTCTCTCTCTCACACACACACAGGCTCACTCTCTCTCTCTCTCACACAGGCTCACTCTCTCTCACACACACACACAGGCTCACTCTCTCTCTCTCTCACACACACACACACAGGCTCACTCTCTCTCTCACACACAGGCTCACTCTCTCTCACACACACACAGGGTCACTCTCTCTCTCACACACACAGGGTCACTCTCTCTCTCTCTCACACACACACAGGCTCACTCTCTCTCTCACACACACACACAGGCTTACTTTCTCTCTCACACACACACACAGGCTCACTCTCTCTCTCACACACACAGGCTCACTCTCTCTCTCTCACACACACACAGGCTCACTCTCTCTCACACACACAGGCTCACTCTCTCTCACACACACACAGGCTCACTCTCTCTCTCACACACACAGGCTCAGTCTCTCTCACACACACACAGGCTCACTCTCTCTCACAGACACAGACTCACTCTCTCTCACACACACACAGGCTCACTCTCTCTCTCACACACACAGGCTTACTCTCTCTCTCTCACACACACACAGGCTCACTCTCTCTCTCTCTCTAACACACACAGGCTCACTCTCTCTCTCTCACACACAGGCTAACTCTCTCTCACACACACGCACACACAGGCTCACTCACTCTCACACACACAGGCTCACTCTCTCTCACACACACACACAGGCTCACTCTCTCTCTCTCACACACAGGCTCACTCTCTCTCACACACACACAGGCTCACTCTCTCTCTCACACACTCAGGCTCACTCTCTCTCTCTCACACACACACACAGGCTCACTCTCTCTCTCTCACACAGGCTCACTCTCTCTCTCACACACACACAGGCTCACTCTCTCTCTCACAGACACACAGGCTCACTCTCTCTCTCACACACACGGGCTCACTCTCTCTCTCACACACACAGGCTCACTCTCTCTCTCTCACACACACACAGGCTCACTCTCTCTCTCTCACACACAAAGGCTCACTCTCTCTCTCTCTCTCACACACAGGCTCACTCTCTCTCTCACACACACACACACACACACACACACACACACACACACACACACACACACACACAGGCTCACTCTCACACACACACAGGCTCACTCTCTCTCTCACACACACACACAGGCTCACTCTCTCTCTCTCACACACAGGCTCACTCTCTCTCACACACACACACAGGCTCACTCTCTCTCTCTCACACACACAGGCTCACTCTCTCTCTCACACACACACAGGCTCACTCTCTCTCTCTCTCACACAGGCTCACTCTCTCTCACACACACACACAGGCTCACTCTCTCTCTCTCTCTCACACACACACACACACACACAGGCTCACTCTCTCTCTCACACACAGGCTCACTCTCTCTCTCACACACACAGGGTCACTCTCTCTCTCACACACACAGGGTCACTCTCTCTCTCTCACACACA